>NC_089847.1:12725932-12818432 GCF_035609145.1 Eleutherodactylus coqui
CTTCAATGGATTCCTTTGCATGCGTTTTTTCCCCACACATTCCCAGGGAAAAAAACGTGACATGCCCCAGTCTGCCTGAAATTGAGTAGTAAATTGCGCAATTTTGCAGGCTTTAACTAAATGCCCTGAGCCTAGCAAGTCAGCTGACCAGTTTACAAGTAGGCTGCCCCACCTGTAGGCGGTGCACCCTACTGCAACATGGCGCTGTTGGAACCGCCTATGTCTCAACAGTGTAATAAAATATAGGTAAATGCGCCAAATCGGGTGCAATAGTCCGCGCCATGTTAGTGCATATCCCGCGATAGCGAGCGTATATGCGCTTGTGCTCGTGTGAGGCCACCCTAAAGCCCATTCATTTCGATGTGTTCATTCACATGAGAGTATTTTCACAGGATGTGTAAGCGCATGAAAAAATACACAGCATGACCTATTTTGGTGTGTATTACGTATCATTATAGACCATTGAAGTGAAAGGGTCTTGTGTTTGACCTCTGAGCTTTAGAGACCCCTCTAGGGGGAGTTTACTAAACACAGATTAAGGATCCTCCTACATGAAGAGGGTCCTCAGCCAGGAACTTCAACAAACTTACTGAAGGGTGAACCGCGGGGGTGGTCTCTTCAGTCGTGGGCCCTACTGGGAAGTACTTGTAAAGGGCATCCTGTGGATTGGTGCATTCCCTCAAACTGACTGAGCCATCTCTTGCTCAAGTGGAACTTTAGTAACAGGTAACTTCAATCCCGGCAAACACTGCGGTAATGTTTCTTCCTACCTCTTTACACCCAGCGCTGAGTTTCATGGATGGATCATGCAGAGTATTGTCACTAATACCGAGCTCCTTGCTCTCTCCATCTAAGTAGATCAGCACTAAGTTTTTTGGTGATAGATACTCGCGGCAGCCCTCGATACAAAGCAGCCTTGGCAGTCAGCATTAGCTTTAACCAAAGGCTCTTGAACATAGGGCAGTCTCTGTTTTCTGCCTAGGCCTTCCTCTTCACTCGCCGCGACCCTGCCAACTGCCACACACTAGGATTTTGGCTGCATGACTCTACCTGACTTCCGTTCTCCGTTGAGTTTTATTAGTTTTTTGGGACTTCTTAATCCACTTCCCCTGCACGTCCATGTCACTCGCTCAGCATCCTGGAGGCACAAACATCAAAGGAACAGTTACAATGAAACAACTAACATTCTCTTACCAATAGTTACAGGGGTTATCCAGGCAGCGCCCGCCAGTGTACACCGGGGTCAGAGCGGAAGCGCTGCCCCGACCCCTGTGTAGTGGCCGGCGCTTGTAATTGCAAGCGCAGCTCTCATGTTGAAATCATTGAGAGCTGCGTTTGCAATTACGAGCGCTGGCCAGTACACAGGGGTCGGGGCAGCGCTTACACTCTGAACCTGGTGTATCTTGGTGGGAGCTGCCTGGATAACCCCTTTAAGCCTACCAGTTATGTCATTATTACAGACTGGTTTAAAGAGCATTTTGAAGCATGCAGAAAACAAATTCTTCATGTACCAATATGCACATCAAATTGTGATGGTGCAAACTATCCATTATACTACAGGGCCTATTAAAACCCCCTTTCATACACATTAGACTATAGTTGTCTAAAGCATTTTACCGGACCCGGATGACTATGGTTTGTACATCTGGACTTTCTCCCAACAGGAAATGTCAAGGGAAAGAAGGATTGGGGACATCAAGCTACCACCAAAGCATTCTTCACTGTCCTCATGTAAAACACATGAATGCTTGGTTGCATCATGTATAGGAGGAAGTTGGAAGAAGTAGTGCAACAATCTGTTTCTGGGTTGGAGTCTCTTTGTCGTAACCGGTGCGGATCGGTAGCATGGTCAGGGAAAGACAGAGGTTGGTACACGGGTGATATCAGTTGCATACAAGAGGAGCACGAGGGTAGTGGAGTCAGTGGAAGCCAGAAGTTGGTGCATGAGTAATATCGGTTGTGATACAAGAGGAACAGGCAGGTAGTAGAGTTGAGGGAAGCCAGAGGTCAGTACACAGAAAAGTTCTTGGTAGATGAAGGAAAGGAGCTTGATTACAGGCTGGGAGCCCAATAATCATGCAAGGGAGGTAAGTACAGGATAAGGCTTAAATAGGAAGTCCAATTAGGAACAGGGTGGAGCTAATCAGGATCTGGGTTTCAGGAACAAGGAGCTGGGACATGATTCAGCAGGGGAGCTGTCCAACAAGCTAGATAGCTCAACAGGTAGAGCTGCGGCCTGGAACATAGGAGCTCCTGGGTTCAAGTCCTGACAAGTAGCTTTTGGCTGAATGAACTTTAACAGCTATTGAATGGGTATGGAAACCTTTGATATTGGCTTCAATGAGAACTGTAGATTCACTGCAGGGCAGAGCACAATTGGAGCAAGATTTACCAGTTGCCTTGTAAGTTCTGCCCTATATGAGCTGTTTAAGTTTGCCAAAACCCCATTTTGTCTTTGTGAATGCCTTAGAGCCCGGGTCTTGTGAAGGAATCCAAAGTCTCCATCAATCACTTCACTTTGGTATTCATAATCTTTACATCAGCTCGACATTTGCAAGAACGTCAATGCTTTCACCAGCGCGCTGCTAATTCAGATTAAATCTAGAGGCCATGAGTCAGACCCCATGTTTTCATTCACTATAGGAAAATTGGAAAAAAAAATGAAAGCCTTGGGTAATGTTAAACAACGTGAGTAATGATTAAGTAATTATTTGCCAATTGTAGTCATTAATCAAACTTTTAAATAGAGTTAGCACACATTTGTAACGCTCAGCGTCGATCTGACACCATAGGTGTTAAACTCTTAATTGCCGCAAGTATAATGTTATTTCTACATAATTGCAGTAACTTCCTAATGGAAAATTCTGAAAAATTAAAACATTTGTTTAGCCATTCATCGAAATGTAAAGGGGATTGGAGGCGTTTCACAAAAGTTAGGCTATCCTTTGTATATAAAAGGCAAGGCGTATTGCTTACCACTCACTTCTTAAATCCGACATACATTTGAAAGGAAAACCACCGAGGAAATCCTCGATTCAGTGAGGCTAATCATGTATGGAAAACCCAAGGCAATTCACACGGATTCCCCACCAAGTAGTGGCATGCCAATTTATTTTCTGCACATGGATTTTAAAGGGGAACCAAAGCAAAAATCTCTGGACTTAAGCATGGATTTCTGCTGTGGATTTGTAAGGAAACTTGCAGGGGTTCCGCATATGGATTAGCATAGTCTAATGGAGCTACTATGCATGCAGAGAACCTAATGTGTATTCCCAATAGATACTACTCTCCTTGTGATAAAAAGCAAACCAAACACTTAAAAGAAGTTGTTGTTTTGCTGCAAGATCCGTCCTGCAGTTCCATCTCAGACAGATCTGTAAATGATGAGAGTTGTGGTGATTAGATGGATGGTCTTGTCACCGGAGGCCCTAAAAGTGGTTCCCCCTTGGCCTATAAGAGGCTCTCTGAGGCTGCTTGTGTGTAGTGACCTCTTCTTCCGCTTGTAGAGCATGCTGACCACTAGACGCCTCTACGATGCAGAGACGAGATTTCACCCCGTTACCAGAGTCTGAGAGGAGCGCATTATTGGGGTGTGAGAAGCTGGATGGTCGTATCAATGAATTGTCCCCCACCGGCCGTTCTGACCAGACTGTTAGGAGGTGTTGGGACCAGTGGATGTGTGAGGGCACACAAGGTGAACGGGCTCAGGACGCCCCCTACAGACCACCAGTAGAGAGGAGCCTCTGACCAGACTGTTAGGAGGTGTTGGAACCAGTGGATAGGGGCACACAGGGTGACCGGGCTCAGGACCCCGACAGACCACCAATAAAAAGGATTATCTGATCATCTGAAAAGCATAAGCTGCTACAACTATGGTGGCACGATCATTACAGGCCCTGTGTCTGTTTGAACCATTTCCAGGAGCTTAGACATTTGGTCTCATGGCGCCCATTACATTTTCTGCCTTTCACACCCATCCACTATCGCCTCCGTTTGGAGTGATGTTGTGAACAATGAAACTGGAGGCTACGGAGTGGAACCAGGTTGTCTTCAGCAATTAATCCAGATTTAGTTTCGGCATTGACGACGACCGTGTTCGTGTCTGGAACCTCGGGTTGAGCACCTTAATCCTGCCTTTGCTGTGGAGCGGCACACTTCCCCCACTGCTGGTGTGATAATGTGTGGGTCCATTGATATGACAGTTGGTGACCCCTAATAATGGTACGAGGGACAATGACAGCACAACATTGCCATAATTCCATTGACTGATAGGTCACCAGATTTAGCGCCAATAGAATATGTATGGGACCATCTGGGACACCAACTTCGACAGCCTACGAGTTTTCATGTTCTAGAGGCTTAGTTACAATGTAGACCGATATGCTGCAGGATACCATACAGTACCTGTATGCCTCCATGCTCACCCGTATCACATCTTGTATCTAAACTAGAGGCGTTACAATAGGGTACTAGAACCTCTATGCCCGCCTGTATCACATCTTGCATCCAAGCTAGAGGTGGTACAACAGGGTATTAGAGCCTCCATAACTGCCCTATTCAAATCTTATATCCAAACTAGAGGTGGTAAAACAGGGTACTAGGGCCTCCATGCCACCCGTATCACATCTTTTAACCAAGCTAGAGGCAGTACAAGAGGTTACTAGAGCCTCCATGCCCACCTCTATCACATGTTGTATCCAAGCTAGAGGCAATATGTTAGGTTTGGTAACCGTGTCTGCCGCCCTCTTGTGGTTCCGGGCAGATGCAAGCATCGCTCTGATCCTCTTGTGTATATGGACTCTATAAGTCTGTTTTCTACCAGCACTGAAAGGGTTAACCAGTTCTCTGTCTCCCAAGCTAGAGGTGGTACAACAGGGTACTAGAACCTCCACTCCCCCTTGTATCTGTTAGGTTGTGCTGCTGGGATTTGTTGTACCACATAGGTTTCTAGCAGCACAGCCTCTCAGGTGGTGAATGATTGAGCTGGCTGGGTGTGGTGATCTCCTGCTAGCCAATCCCCCGGGTCTTTGCTCACATATAAACCCAGCTCCTGTCAGTGCTTGTTTGGTGTTCAGGGTGAGCAGTCATGTTACTTCTGTGTTGCAGCTTGCTGTGTGACTTGTGTCTGTTCTGTGCAGCTTGCTGTGTGACTGGTGTCCAGTGTTTGGCTGGCAGCCAGACATTAGGTGTGGATAGCCCTGTAGGGTGTATATGATGTGAACAGCGTCATGTTCTGTATGTCTGAGCAGGTGACTAGACATGAGGAGTGAACAGTCCTGTTCTATGTGGCTGGGTATCTGGCATGCTAACCCTAGTGTGTTGCTGTGTGAATGGTGTCCTGTGCTGCTTGTTTAGTGTCTTGCTAGAGTAGGGACTGCAAGACACGAGGGGCCTTGCCGGGGCTTGCAGCTTAAGTTCATTGGCCAATGTACGAACTAACACCTCCCTTTTATATTCAGCATTACCATCTGCTGTGGAGTGCGAGGTTGTGTGGTGAGTTGTGCATTTTGTTAGTTCCCCCTGGTTGTGAGTATCTCCCTGTCAGGGAGAGCAGGACCGAGGTTGCAGCGTGGGGGCGCCTTCATGGAGGCGATTGCCCTGCATAGTAGGTAGGGCCATGTCATCCTCCCTGCAGCATAGGGTCAGTTCACCCCTAGACTCGTATCTCTGGGTCACATTTGTATGGGCCCTGTCCTTAGTTGCTCAAACGAACGTAACAGTATCCAAGCTAAAGGCGGTACAACAGGGTACTAGAGCCTCCATGCCCACCCGTATCACATCTTGTATCCAAGCTAGAGGCAGTACAACAGGATACTAGAGCCTCCATGCCCGGCCATATCACATCTTGTATCCAAGCTAGAGGTGGTACAACAGGGTACTAGAACCTCCATTGCCACCTATATCATATCTTCTATTCAAGCTAAAGGCAGTACAACAGGGTACTAGAGCCTCCATGACCGCCCTATTCACATCTTGTATCCAAGCATGAGGTGGTAGAACAGGGTACTGCAGCCTCTATCCCCCCCCCCCCCCGTATCACATCTTGTATCCAAGCTAGAGGCTGTACAACAGGGTACTAGAGCTTCCATGCCCACCAGTATCACATCTTGTATCCAAGCTAGAGGCGGTACAACAGGGTACTTCCATGCCCACTGTATCACATCTTGTATCCAAGCTAGAGGCGTTACAATAGAATACTAGAGCCTTCATGACCACCCGTATCACATCTTGTATCTAAGCTAGGGGTGGTACAACAGGGAGCTAGAGCCTCCATGCCCGCCCATATCACATCTTGTATCCAAGCTATCGGCGGTACAACAGGGTACTAGAGCCCCCATGCCTGCCCTTATCACATCTTGTATCCAAGCTAGAGGTGATACAACAGGGTACTAGAGCCTCTCTACAAGGAGTCAGTTCTCCTCAATACATGACCCTTTTGCTCTGATATTGTGATCACTTATAACAACGTTACAATCACACAGAGAATCTTTCACCCCATCCGACGACTTCTGGGGGAGGGATGGGTTTGGACAATGAGTGTACATCAGGAAGTGACATATTGCTTCATTTTTTTTTTTTCGCGATGAAGTCTTCTGTGGATCCGCACATGGATTAGACTCATTCAGTGGAGCTAATCCCTCCTCAGGTATATTGAGACATTCACTGACTGCAGCATCCAGACATTTTTTTGGAAATCCACCAAGGACACATATCCTTATTTTAAGTCACTGGCATTGAAAGGGTGTTCCGTCCAATAAGAGGTGGAGAATAGGTTAAGAAATTGCTTTCAAGAGGATTATATGACTAAAAAGCAGATTTCTTAACCTTAGATCTCATCTTATGTTTATATACTAATGTTTTTGTATTGTTTTCTTTTGTTTTTCATGTGTTTCCTTTCCTCATTATTTATTCATTAGTGGGTGTGGCCATGTCTGTGTTATGTCATATCCGGTTACCTTTAAATGTCTTGCTTTTTGTACAGACTACACGCTGTGATTAACGGTTAGTTTTTACCGAAATGCCTAGGTTCCTGTTCTCACATGTGAGCACTTTTTCCTTTTCTATGGATAGTTTCTAATAAAGATTTATTTGTTAAGAGAGGTATAAATGGGAGAAAGGGGGTGAATATAGGATTTTTAAAAATGTTACTTAATTCCTAGCTGCCTTCTAGGATGGTGGGACAGCCCTGAAAATCCAGGATTGTCCCACTGAATCTGCAGTATCTCTCTCACTATGTCTGTGGAACAGCATGCTGTGAGAGAGGAGGAGAGAAAACAGCTACAGTAACTCCCTCAGTGTGTCTATGGGACAGCATTCTGGGACAGGGGAGAAGAGAAAGCAGCAACAGTATTTATTTCAGTGTATCTATAGGATAGCATGCTGTGAGAGGGGAGAAGAGAAAGCAGTTGCAGTATTTCACTCACTGTGTCTATGGGACCGCATGCTGTGAGAGGGGAGGAGAGAAAGGAGCTGCAGTATCTCTCTCACAGTGTCTATGGGACAGCATGCTGTGAGAGGGGAGGAGAGAAAGCAGCTGCAGTATCTCTCTCACTGTGTCTATGGAACGGCATGCTGTGAGAGGGGAGGAGAGAAAGTAGCTGCAGTATCACTCACTGTGTCTATAGGACAGCATGCTGTGAGAGGGGAGGAGAGAAAGCAGCTGCAGTATCTTTCTCACTATGTCTATGGTCAGCATACTGTGAGAGGGGAGTAGAGGAAGCAGCTGCAGTATCTCTCTCAATGTGTCTATGGGACAGCATGCTGTGAGAGGGGAGGAGAGGAAGCAGCTGCAGTATCTCTCCCACTGTGTCTATGGAACAGCATGCTGTGAGAGGGCAGCAGAGAAAACAGCTGCAGTATGTCTCTCACTATGTCTATGGACAGCATACTGTGAGAGAGGAGAAGAGAAAGCAGTTGCAGTATCTCTATCAGTGTGTCTATGGACAGCATGCTGTGAGAAGGGAGGAGAGAAAGCAGCTGCAGTATCTCTCTCACAATGTCTATGGGACAGCATGCTGTGAGAGGGGAGAAGAGAAAGCAGCTGCAGTATCTCTCTCACTATGTCTATGGGACAGCATGCTGTGAGAGGGGAGGAGAGAAAGCAGCTGCAGTATCTCTCTCACTATGTCTATGGGACAGCATGCTGTGAGAGGGGAGGAGAGAAAGCAGCTTCAGTATCTCTCTCACTATGTCTATGGACAGCATGCTGTGAAAGGGGAGAAGAGAAAGCAGCTGCAGTATCTCTCTCACTATGTCTATCGACAGCATGCTGTGAAAGGGGAGAAGAGAAAGCAGCTGCAGTATCTCTCTCACTATGTCTATGGGACAGCATGCTGTGAGAGGGGAGGAGAGAAAGCAGCTGCAGTATCTCTCTCACTATGTCTATAGACAGCATACTGTGAGAGGGGAGAAGACAAAGCAGCTGCAGTATCTCTCTCACTATGTCTATGGAACAGCATACTGTGAGAGGGGAGGAGAGAAAGCAGCTGCAGTATCTCTCTCACCGTCTGTGATATTGCCTTCTACCGATGTAGCAGCACTAACACATCATGCATTACTGCAAGGTGATTTAATGAGTTGCCACTCAGCATGACTCTGCATGACTACGTTTACCTAGCATGGCCGCTGTTCAAAGTGAATGCAATGCGGGATGACGCTGCTACATCTGTATGAAACGGGAGGGGGAGGAGCAACACAGGAAGACATCTGATTGGCTCAGAACATGCAGCACGGAAAATGTGCATTTGGTTAAATGATCAGACCTAAACTCTGCAGTCTCTCCGCAATATTTCTGGCTGTGCTACCTCTCAGACAAATCCTACAGCTGCCAGAGGAGAGATTGCGATATTGTATTTGTTGCTAAGTACACTTTAACTTTTTCGGTTGTGGGTGGGGGGTGCTTTAAAAGCAATTACCATGATGCACAAAAAAACAAACAAAAAACAACCTCTTCTACCTCAGTAAATGTCACAAATGGATTTAAAATGAGTCTTCCACGGCTCAATGAATAATAAAAAAAACTGTATCCGGTAAATTTATGCAGAAAATAATTGCGAATCTTGAAATACAGCATTAAAAAAGCCCCTGATTCCAAATACAAATCTGTTTTATCTATCTGTTTTAAGAGCAGGCAGGAGACGCATATTACCTCCGACGTCAAATAAAAGATTGCGACTCGCTAAATAAATATACAACCGCCATCACCGGAACGTAACAGGAAGACCAATAAAGCACGAGGCGCCACGCAATCCACCACTGAAACTAAATATATTTATGGCGCACTAGATCAGGACGTTTACCCGTGTAAAGGCAGAGACTTACTGGTGAGCGCAGCTCGGCTACAAGGCGGGGAACAAAACGGATGACAGCGCTAAAGTCAATAAATATTAAAGCGTGAATACATCCAGCCGCATCAATAAAACACACGCATGGGTTACTTTGTAACATTTTGGGCTTTTCTTGTTACAAAGTATCAGTGTGCCCAGATCATGGCCCTCACCATATCCTGTATTTATAGGGAACCTTTGAGATGGATTTTGCTACCATGTGATGGTGGTCATAATGGTAGTTGCCCCACTATTAAAGGGGCTGTCCAGTTGTAAACTACCAATGGCCTATCATCAGGATAGGTCATCAGCAGAGATGAGCGAGTATACTCGCTAAGGCACTACTCGCTCGAGTAATGTGCCTTAGACGAGTATCTCCCCGCTCGACCCTAAAGATTCGGGGGCCGCCGCAGCTGACAGGTGAGTTGCGGCGGGGAGCAGGGGAGAGCGGGGGGGAGAGAAGGAGAGAGAGATCTCCCCTCCGTTCCTCCCCGCCGCTCCCCGCTCCCTGCCGGCCCCCGAATCTTTAGGGACGAGCGGGGAGATACTCGGCTAAGGCACATTACTCGAGCGAGTAGTGCCTTAGCGACTATACTCGCTCATCTCTAGTCATCAGTAATAGATCGGCGAAGGGTCCGTCATCAGGGATTCTCACCGATCAGTTGTTATCTGGCCTGATGTAGTTGTACACTGAGCAGACTTCTGCAGTAAGCAGACAGCTCCATTCTCTCTGAAGTGGCCAGACTTGGTATTACAGGCAAAGTTGCCATTCATTTCAGTGGAGGCTTGACCTGCAGTATTAAGACTGGCCACTGCAGTGAGAATGGAGCTGTCTGCTCCCTGCAGAAATCAGCCCAGTGCACAAACACACCACTCGGGTAAACAGCTGATAGGCAGGGGTTCCAGAAGACTGGACCATGTCAATCTACTACTGGTGACCTATCTTGAGGATAGCCCATCAATAGTTTACAACCAGTTTACAACTAAAAAAACTCTTTCTCTCCTCCCCTCTCACAGCATGCTGTTCCATAGACACACTAAGGCCCCCTGCGGCGGGATTTCCCACATTACAATACGCAATCCTATGCAGACGGCCGCAATTTGTCTGTGTGCAAATGCACGTGGAAAAGAAATCGCAGCATGCTCTATTTCTGTGCGGGTCTCGCAGAGGCCCACACAAAAATGTCACTCCTGGACCACTGGCTCCACTCTGCGCGTGCGCCAGCTGGCACATCAAAGAGCCGGAGTCGCGGGAGAGGTGGGCGCCGCACTGGTCCCTGCAGGGGGTCCGATCCCGCTGCGAGAATTCGGGATCCGACCCGGCCGTCTGCAGGCGGTCTAAGAGAGATACTGCAGCTGCTTTCTCTCCTCCCCTCTCATAGCATGCTCAAAGACAGTAACCATAACCACTACGCAGATCTGGTTGTTTTACCAACTGACAGGTTCGGTTGGCATTGGTCAGTATGAGTACCAATCCTCTTTTCCTCTTTTATGGTTTTATGAAATTGCCTCGGTTTCAGTCATTGACCACCATAGCGATATCATAAAGTCCGAAGTCATCCTACAGGTACTGGAAAAAGGTGCCAAAGGCGAGGGTGTCAAAATGTCCACCATCAACCTTGACCGTAAAAGAGGAGGTCTCACTAGTTTTCATAGTGCTATACTATTTGCAGTGGACTTTCAGCCATAAAACGCCTTTCTGAGCAATGACCTATAATCCCCCATTAAACCTGCATACCTTAGGAAAAATATATTTTTTAATCCAGTGCCATATGTTACTGAGGGGTCAACAGTCCATAAGGCATGTCCAAACTGTGCCAGAACCCAAAGAGTTCTTTGCAAGCCAGAATCTATGTCTTTGATTGATGTAGATGTAGTCCGGTATATCATCCACAAGCCAATGTCTTGGAAGTCAGGGTAGGAAGAACGCATGTGCCGAGGAGCCTAATGACTATGCCCTCAATGGGGCAAAACACCTGACACTGGCTTGTGGATGACACAGGGGACATCATCCAGATCCATCCAAAGCATAACGACTGGCTTTTAAAGAAGTTTGTAGACACCTTGCACAATCCTGGTACACCAACTACACTGTGAAAGTGGTTGCTCAATGCCTTTACTATTGATGACCTATCCTCAGGCTGGCTTATAAATAAGCCAAATGGAACCAAAAATGGAACCAATAAAATCTACAGCTCACCACGCAAGGAAGAAGCCCTAATACGGCCATGTTGTCGGAAAAATAAAAAGGTTATGGCTTTTGAAAGCTTGAAATGAAGATCTCTAAAGAATTGTTGCGTTCTTAGCCCCGAAATTGGCCATGTCACTTAGGGGTTAAATCCATAATTTGCACCCCCTCTCTCAATCACACCCTAGGCAACTGCTTCCTCAACCAAGCCCTTCATCCAAACCCTCCATCCTACCAAACCGCGAAACCCCTGAATCTTCCATTTAGAAGTTCTTTTCTGTTATTCTACGAGGACCATAAGTTTTACTCCACCGACGCGTTTCTCGGCTCTGAGTTCCTGGACTCTCTGTGTGTTTCCAGATTCTGTTTCATTTGTTTGGTGACAACATGATAGGAAGAAAAGAGAGAACATAAAACTCTGTCACCTTTGTTTTTCATAGAACAAAAGCTGTATTCTCTCTTCTAACAATGCCGGCTGCATGCCTCTCCCCACAGATGCCGAGGAGCCACTAACACTAAGATCTCATCTCTTTTGTTCCGAGCAAGAACAAGTCTACAAAGTCGAAGAATCAAGATCACATCCAGGAAGCCTCTTTATATCACATGCAAACAAGGATCTATCAGCCGAGCGCAGCTTGTAATTGTGAAGCCATACTAAAGACAGAAAATGAGAATATTCCATTACAGTGTAAAATTAAAGGGCTCGTCTGTATATAGAACATGCTTACATTGCTATGGGAGACCGTGCTAAGGAGACAGAAGAGAACGCTCAAAGAGGGACCTTCTACATCATTCAGAGCCATGACCACACCAAGAGCACTCCTGGATTAGAAACGTACTCTGAAATCGATGGACGCTCATTAATACCATTGGGCATTGTGTAATACTGCATGCACTAGTACTGCAAGGGAATGCAGCATCAATATTATAATACCCCTCTCCCCAAGATGAAAACTATTGATATAAGCAGAGCATTCCACTTGAATATAGTGGGCAGCAGTATAGTAGTTATATTCTTGTACATAGGGAGCAGTATTATAGTAGTTATATTCTTGTACATAGGGGGCAGTATTATAGTAGTTATATTCTTGTACATAGGGGGCAGTATTATATAGTTATATTCTTGTACAAAGGAGGCAGTATTATAGTAGTTATATTCTTGTACATAGGGGGCAGTATTATATAGTTATATTCTTGTACATAGGAGCAGTATTATAGTAGTTATATTCTTGTACATAGGGGACAGTATTATAGTAGTTATATTCTTGTACATAGGGGGCAGTATTATAGTAGTTATATTCTTGTACATAGGGGACAGTATTATAGTAGTTATATTCTTGTACATAGGGGGCAGTATTATAGTAGTTATATTCCTGTACATAGGAGCAGTATTATAGTAGTTATATTCTTGTACATAGGGGGCAGTATTATAGTAGTTATATTCTTGTACATAGGGGGCAGTATTATAGTAGTTATATTCTTGTACATAGGGGACAGTATTATAGTAATTATATTCTTGTACATAGGGGGCAGTATTATAGTAGTTATATTCCTGTACATAGGAGCAGTATTATAGTAGTTATATTCTTGTACATAGGGGGCAGTATTATAGTAGTTATATTCTTGTACATAGGGGGCAGTATTATAGTAGTTATATTTTTGTACATAGGAGCAGTATTATAGTAGTTATATTCTTGTACATAGAGGGCAGTATTATAGTAGTTATATTCTTGTACATAGGGGGCAGTATTATAGTAGTTATATTTTTGTACATAGGGGCAGTATTATAGTAGTTATATTCTTGTACATAGGAGGCAGTATTTTAGTAGTTATATTCTTGTATATAGGAGGCAGTATTATAGTAGTTATATTCTTGTACATAGGGGCAGTATTATAGTAGTTATATTCTTGTACATAGGGGCAGTATTATAGTAGTTATATTCTTGTACATAGGAGGCAGTATTATAGTAGTTATATTCTTGTACATAGGGGGCAGTATTATAGTAGTTATATTCTTGTACATAGGGGCAGTATTATAGTAGTTATATTCTTGTACATAGGAGGCAGTATTATAGTAGTTATATTCTTGTACATAGGAGCAGTATTATAGTAGTTATATTCTTGTACATAGGGGGCAGTATTATAGTAGTTATATTCTTGTACATCGGAGGCAGTATTATAGTAGTTATATTCTTGTACATAGGAGGCAGTATTATAGAAGTTATATTCTTGTACATAGTGGGCAGTATTATAGTAGTTATATTCTTGTACATAGAGAGCAGTATTATAGTAGTTAAATTCTTGTACATAGTGGGCAGTATTATAGTAGTTATATTCTTGTACATAGGGGGCAGTATTGTAGTAGTTATATTTTTGTACATAGGAGGGCGCATTATAGTAGTTATATTCTTGTACAAAGGAGGCAGTATTATAGTAGTTATATTCTTGTACATAGTGGGCAGTATTATAGTAGTTATATTCTTGTACATAGTGGGCAGTATTATAGTAGTTATATTCTTGTACATAGGGGGCAGTATTATAGTAGTTATATTCTAGTACATGGGGGCAGTATTATAGTAGTTATATTCTTGTACATAGGGGGCAGTATTATAGTAGTTATATTCTTGTACATAGTGGGCAGTATTATAGTAGTTATATTCTTGTACATAGGGGGCAGTATTATAGTAGTTATATTCTAGTACATGGGGGCAGTATTATAGTAGTTATATTCTTGTACATAGCAGCAGTATTATAGTAGTTATATTCTTGTACATAGGGAGCAGTATTATAGTAGTTATATTTTTGTACATAGGGGGCAGTATTATAGTAGTTATATTCTTGTACATAGGATGCAGTATTATAGTAGTTATATTCTTGTACATAGGATGCAGTATTATAGTAGTTATATTCTTGTACATGAGGCAGTATTATAGTAGTTATATTCTTGTACATAGGGGGCAGTATTATAGTAGTTATATTCTTGTAAATAGGAGCAGTATTATAGCAGTTATATTTTTGTACATAGGGGCAGTATTATAGTAGTTATATTCTAGAACATGGGGGCAGTATTATAGTAGTTCAATTTATGTTCATAGGGGCAGTATTATAGTAGTTATATTTTTGTACATAGGAGGCAGTATTATAGTAGTTATATTCTTGTACATAGGGGGCAGTATTATAATAGTTATATTCTTGTACATAGCAGCAGTATTATAGTAGTTATATTCTTGTATATAGGGGGCAGTATTATAATAGGTATATTCTTGTACATAGGAGGCAGTATTATAGTAGTTATATTCTTGTACATAGGGGGTAGTATTATAGTAGTTATATTCTTGTACATAGGAGGCAGTATTATAGTAGTTATATTCTTGTACATATGAGCAGTATTATAGTAGCTATATTCTTGTACATAGGGAGCAGTATTATAGTAGTTATATTCTTGTACATAGTGGGCAGTATTATAGTAGTTATATTCTTGTACATAGGGGCAGTATTATAGTAGATATATTCTTGTACATAGGAGGCAGTATTATAGTAGTTATATTCTTGTACATAGGAGGCAGTATTATAGTAGTTATATTCTTGTACATAGGAGGCAGTATTATAGTAGTTATATTCTTGTACATAGGGGCAGTATTATAGTAGTTATATTCTTGTACATAGGAGCAGTATTATAGTAGTTATATTCTAGTACATGGGGGTAATATTATAGAAGTGATATTCGTGTACATAGGAGCAGTATTATAGTAGTTATAGATTTGTACATAGAGGGCAGTATTACAGTGGTTAAAATCTATGTATGTTAGAACAGTATTCTCGTAGGTTTATGCTTTTGCATATTGAATTGAATTTAATGGGATCAGTGGCTTCAGTATTGTCAGTATTCTTGCACTTTCTGCAATGACTGCAGTGCTAGGAGTCACCTGATTGGTGGGGATCCCAAGTTGCAGACCTTTGCTGAGGACAAATCATCAATAGAAAAAAATCGTATATCTCCTGATAACTCCCTTAATTTAATTCGGCTTGTCTAAGATTAGACAGTGCCACACCGATTTACAGGTTGTGTATGGTATTGCAGTTTAGCTGTTTTCATGTGTTGATGCTTTATGTTCATTCTTCTTCACAGTACACATTGAATATTAGATCGTGAGAGGCTGAGCATTTCTTCTGAACCTTTCAAGCTTGTTGACCGCCAGGCCATGCTGTGTCTAGTAGTGCCACACATCACTGGAGGGGATGACCCGCATGCTAAGCGTCATTTTCTTGGAAATAAACGTATCCTTTTGCGGTAAAACGATCCCTATAAAAGGCTTAGGAACTGGTGTAAATATAATTAAGGGTAAACAAGGTAATTTACATGAGCCGAAAAGATAATGAAAGCGGGAGCCAAAGGCCTGCCGCCTGCCAGCGAAAATATGTTGGAATATTAAGTTATGAAAACAGAGCACGGCTGCTATTTCTACGGTGTGCGGAGCGCGAATGTCTAGAACAATAGACCAGTAATGGACTCCGCGCCATCAGGAGGATCCCTCAGCAGTTCCCACTCTTTTGCAGATGAATGTATGAAGGCTAATTACCGTAAATCTGAGGATGAACTTCACCAATATTGAACGTCAATATTATTAGATTCCTCCCGTCCCATAACTGTGATCTATTAAAGGGTCTGTGATATAAGGAGATGGCGGTAAAAGGTCTCCCATCATTTTGGGATTATCATTGTTGATAGCGATGACCCCAGACTTTAAGAACTCTGCCAACTTCCAGGATGCTTGGCTGGCACTTTGTATTCACATCAGAGACTGGCTGAGATCCATGTCTCTGGAGCGGCGCCATTGTTAATCTTATCTACAAACCAGAGGGCTCTCACTGGCGGGTGAAATGTGTCTAAAATTTGCCCTTTGCAGCGTTATGTAAAAATCAAAAAGAGAGAAGCAAAAACTGTGAAAATGGTCTAATGACCAATAGTCCTGAGGATCCAGAATTATAGATAGATATGAGATAGATGAATAGATAGATATGAGATAGGTAGATAGATAGGAGATAGATAGATAGATAGATAGATAGATAGATAGATAGATATGAGATAAATAGATAGATATGAGATAGATAGATATGAGATAGATAGATAGATATGAGATAGATACATATGAGACAGATAGATAGATAGATAGATAGATAGATAGATAGATATGAGATGGACAGATAGATAGATAGATAGATAGATAGATAGATATGAGATATATAGATAGATAGGAGATAGATAGATAGATAGATAGATAGGAGATGAATAGATAGATATGCGATAGATAGATAGATAGATAGATAGATAGATAGATAGGAGACAGATAGATAGATAGGAGATAGATAGATAGAAAGATAGATAAATAGATATATATGAGATAGATAGGAGATAGATAAATAGATAGATAGGGGATAGATAGATAGATAGGAGATAGATAGATAGATAGATAGATAGATAGATATGAGATGGATAGATAGATATGAGACAGATAGATAGATAGATAGATAGATAGATAGATAGATAGATAGATAGATAGATATGAGATAGATAGATAGATATGAGATGGATAGATAGATATGAGATAGATAGATAGATAGATAGATAGGAGATAGATAGATAGATAGATAGATATGAGATGGATAGCTAGATATGAGATAGATAGATAGATATGAGATAGATAGATAGATAGATAGATAGATAGATAGATAGATAGATAGATAAATATTAGATAGATAGATAGATAGATAGATAAATAGGTAGATATGAGATATATAGATATATAGATAGATATGAGATAGATAGGAGATAGATAAATCGATAGATAGATACATAGATAGATAGATATTAGATAGATAGATATGAGATAGATAGATAAATATGAGATAGATAGATAGATAGATTTTAGATAGATGGATAGATATTAGATAGATAGATTTTAGATTGATAGATAGATAGATAGGAGATAGATAGATGATAGATAGATAGATAGATAGATAGATAGATAGATAGGAGATAGATAGATAGATAGATAGATAGATAGATAGATATGAGATAGATGATAGATAGATACATAGATAGCTAGATATTAGATATATTAATATGAGATAAATAGATGGATAGATAGATAGATAGATATGAGATAGATGGATAGATAGATGGCTAGACTATAGATAGATAGATAGATATAGATAGAGAGATACCGTGTTTTCGCGAAAATAAGACACTGTCTTACATTAATTTTTGCCTCAAAAGAGGCACAGGGGGTTCTTATATGCACCTGGTCCGCGGCATCCCAATGCCTTGCGATGGTGAATGACATCATTGAATGGCTGTGATTGGCTCATCGAGCGCCGGCTGTGATTGGCTGGCGCTCGATCCAATCACAGCGTTCACTTTGCTGGAGGCGGGGTAGTCAAAGCCCCGTCACCAAAAAGAAGCTGAGATGTCAGAGCAGAGGACACTGCAGTTTGCCGCAGCACCGCTGGAAACCATTGTGAGGCCTTTGGACGCTGTGGGGCAGGTGAGTATTGATTTTTTTTATGCAGGTTAGCTAGGACTTATTTTTTGGGGAGGGCTTATATTTCAAACCTCCCCTGAAAACCAGGGTAAGTCTTATTATCGGGATAGATATGAGATAGATAGATACCGTGTTTTTCCTGAAAATAAGACACTGTCTTATATTAATTTTTGCCTCAAAAGAGGCAGATTGTCTTATTTTTAAGTGCGTTTGGCTTATATGCACCTGGTCCGCTGCATTCCAATGCCTTGCGATGGTGAATGACATCAACGAATGGCTGTGATTGGCTCATCAAGTGCGCCTGTGATTAGCTGGCGATAAATCCACCGAGAGGACATGGCAGTGACAGGATGGGGATAATATGCACTGACAAGTCTTAGCTGGAAGAAGTCTTCATGGTGGTCTGGGCCAGATAGAGAAGAAAACTGAAAACAGAGACATCACCTGTGATCACCGGAGGTTACCGCACTGTAATCAATATCACTGTG
Organism: Eleutherodactylus coqui; assembly: GCF_035609145.1. Taxonomy (NCBI): domain Eukaryota; kingdom Metazoa; phylum Chordata; class Amphibia; order Anura; family Eleutherodactylidae; genus Eleutherodactylus; species Eleutherodactylus coqui. Next base: position 12,744,477 of record NC_089847.1, read on the forward strand.
AGAGAGTTATACTGTAGATAGACAGATAGATGGATGCGGTGACAGGAGAGATGATGCATGATTTGACTTCTGTTGCACACACATTCCTATGACTGTATCGTCCATTCCAGAGATGTCTGTGGGGTCATTTCTGCGATCCTCTCACATAGATGGGAAAATAACAGAAATGTATTTTAAAAATCTGCCAGGAGTCTCTTTATGTATCACAGAGTTATGATAACTCCAGGAACTACTTGTCTGTCAGCATCTGTAGTCAGACGGGAACAGTCTGAAGGATTGTGGGCCGCGCTGCGCTCCTCTAAGCTATACTTACCTGCAGTGATTTGGATTGCAATAAGTGAAAGTAAATTGGAATTTGGGATATAATAACTAGTGTGTACAGCCGCGCGACGAGGGACGGGACCGCGGCCGGAGCCGCGCTGCTCAAATAGATATCCACAGATGTGTTTTCAACCCAAATTATAAAGGTGACCGGGGAAAGAGATGGGACAGAAAGCAGGAAGAACAATAGATACATAGAGCAGGAAAGTGGAGGCGCAGAAGTGAAACCGTCCGAAGATTGTGCAGTCTACGTTTTTGCTGTTTCAGGGCAGTTTCAGATAAACGTGTTTTTCTCCCATTGGGAATAAGAGATCTTTTTTTCACGCGGACGATACGCTTTGCATAACCACACGGGGAAGACCAAACGCATCCACGATCATTCACAATTTTCACCACGTTCGCAAGTCTTCCGCTGTGGAAATCCAACTCATTCGTGTGACCCGGTCTTAAGAAATAAGCCCCAGTGTAATAGTAACGCACAGACAGTTAGTTCATTCATGTCGTATTGAGCACAGTGATGAACATCCATTCAACAGTGAAGGGAGATAAAGTAAGCAAACCCACATGTTACTGACTTCTCTAAGAGCTTTGGCAAAATGTGTTTCAATTAATAAGATACATGTGGGTTTCATAGGTGGTTTGCCAATTAAATAAAGGCACGCAAAGCCTGGTTACTGACAAATCTGTTCTTGTCACTAAAGACTGGTTAGTGTGAATAGTGCCTTGATGTAAGCCACTTTTAGAGCACTCAGAAAATGTCTTATCAAGACACAAAGATCTGGAAAAGGCTACAAATCTCAAGTTCTGGGTGTTCATCTGTCTACAGTTAGACAAATTATCTACAAATGGAGTAAATTCAGGACTGTTCTTCTCTTCCTAGGAGTGGGTGCCCTATTCAAATCATTCCAAGTGTACAATGGGCAATCCTTGTGGAGGTTTTATCATGTTGCGGTGTGGACAATATACCAAGAATGGCATGCTCAAGGAAATGGGGGTCAGAAAAAACCCTTCAACGAAAGGGTTCAGAGGAGGATATTAGGAATCATTCTAACGAACCGTCAGTATGCAGTCAAGCAAATTGCAGCTCAATACAACGCTGATAATTCAACTAACATGTCCAGACTCACAACTCGCCATTTTTTAGCACGAATGGGCCATAACAGTAGACAACCAGTTCCAGCGCCATTGTGTCTAAGAGAAACAGAGAGACGAGACTCCAGGGGCAACAAGAGTGCAAAACTTGATGGATCCAGATTTCTGTTGCACCGTGCTGATGGGAGGTCAGAATTTGGTGCAAGCGGCCAGTCTCAATGAACGCTTCCGATCAGGCTGGTGGAGTAATGATGTAGGGAAGGTTTGATTGGCACACCCTTTGGGGTCACAATGAATTGCTGCAGCTCAGAAGGCCATAGGAGGTCCAACGCGCTACTAGATGGGGCTTTAATAAAGCGGCCAGTGTATCTTGCACCTAGTTGCCCTCATCAGCCATTGCTCATTCTTGGTTATAGTCACTTTTTGGGCACTTTGGTTTTTATTACTTGACTTTATTTTTGAGTCTGTTTAACCTGTTTTTTTTTGTTTTTTTTTTAAAGCCTTCATTGTAATTGAGAACTATAAAAAAATGGATCAAATAGAGTATGATAGCAATAGTAAAGGTGCGCAGACGTTTAATATACATGAATGGTGCAAACAACGCAGGTTAAGTCCAGCTAAGCAACCTCCACTGCCGAAATTACCTTCATATTCCACCGGCTACATTTGCTTCCAAGTAATGTGAAATTATTATTCATTGTTTTTCGAATACAGTGATTTCGAGAAGCCTGGGTCAATGGGGAATTATGTAGATTTATTCCAAGTTTGGCTGCTTAGAACAAAGGCAAGAATGTGAAAAGCACAAACAAAAAGAGGGAAGGTAGACAAATTAGACATTGGGTCCCGCTATAGATTCATTATAACGCCTGGAAAATTGAACTATTGTCCACAGCGAGACAGGAAGGAGCGATTGATTTTGTTGATGGCACAGTATGGTGGCATTCACGGGCGCGGAGAACACTTTGCATGCCTGCGAAGGCCTTGGAAAACATAATTGCAAGTATTTGCATCTTTTTAAGAGGTCAAGTTTATAAAAAAAAAAAAGGAAAAGAAAAGAAATGTACTCTCAGGATTCATTTATAGACATCGATACCATAATATAAAAGAGCTCATTTCTTCTTTCAGTGGCGGCAAACAGTCTCTTGTGTAATTCATGAGAGATCCATTATGGAGAAAGTACATGAATAACAAACGTGATTTATGATACATTGTGAAAGCGGATGGATGGATGGATATGAAATAGATAGATAGATAGATAGATAGATAGATAGGAGATAGATAGATAGATAGATAGATAGATAGATAGATAGATAGGAGATAGATAGATAGATATGAGATAGATAGGAGATAGATAGATAGATAGATAGATAGATAGATAGATAGATAGATAGATAGATAGATAGATAGATAGATAGATAGGAGATAGATAGATAGATAGATAGATAGATATGAGATATGAGATAGATAGATATGAGATAGATAGATAGATAGATAGATATGGGATAGATAGATAGATAGATAGATAGATAGATAGATAGATAGATAGATAGATAGATAGATAGATAGATAGATAGATATGAGATAGATAGGAGATAGATAGATAGATAGATAGATAGATAGATAGATAGATAGATAGGAGATAGATAGATAGATAGATAGATAGATAGATAGATAGATAGATAGATATGAGATATGAGATAGATAGATATGAGATAGATAGATAGGAGATAGATAGGTATAGAGATAGATAGATAGGAGATAGATAGATAGATAGATAGATAGATAGATAGATAGATAGATAGATATGAGATAGATAGGAGATAGATAGATAGATATAGAGATAGATAGATAGGAGATAGATGATAGATAGATATGAGATAGATAGATAGATATGAGATAGATAGATAGATAGATATGAGATAGATAGATAGATAGATAGATAGATATGAGATAGATAGATAGATATGAGATAGATAGATAGATAAATAGATAGAGAGAAAGATATGAGATATATAGATAAAAAGATAGATAGATAGATAGATAGGAGATAGATAGGAGATAGATAGATATGAGAGATAGATAGATAGATATGAGATAGATATGAGATAAATAGATAGAAAGAGCGATAGATATGAGATAGAGAGATAAATAGATAGATATGAGATAGATAAATAGATAGATAGATATGAGACAGATAGATAGATATAAGATAGATAGATAGATAGATATGAGATAGATATAAGATAGATAGATATATAGATAGATATAAGATAGATAGATATGAGATAGATAGATATAAGATAGATAGATAGATAGATAGATATGAGATAGATAGATAGATATGAGATAGATAGATATGAGATAGATAGAGAGATAGCTATGAGATAGATAGATATGAGATAAATAGATAGATAGATATGAGATAGATAGATAGATATGAGATAGATAGATATGAGATAGATAAATAGATAGATATGAGATAGATAGATAGATCATAGATAGATATGAGACAAATAGATAGATAAATAGATCATAAATAGATAGATAGATCAAATCATGGTATTTGTATAGCGCCAACTTATTCCGCAGCGCTTTCAGGTAATTATTATTTATTACCCCCCACCAAGCTGGGTTCTCATTTTACCGACATCGGAAGGATGAGTCAACCTTGAGCCGGCTACCTGATTCATGCGGGGATCGAACTTGCAACCTTCAGGTTGTAGGCGAGAGCTTACACTCTGCACCACACGAGGCTCATCTAGATATAAGATAGATAGATAGATAGATAGATAGATAGATAGATAGATATGAGATAGATAGATATAAGATAGATAGATAGATATGAGATAGATAGATAGATAGAAGATAGATAGATATGAGATAGATAGATATAAGATAGATAGACAGATATGAGATAGATAGATATAAGATAGATAGATAGATATGAGACAGATAGATAGATATGATATATATATAAGATAGATAGATAGATAGATATGAGATAGATAGATAGATAGAAGATAGATAGATAGATAGATAGATAGATATGAGATAGATAGTTAGATAGATAGATAGATATAAGATAGATAGATATGAGATAGATAGGTAGATAGATAGATAGATAGATGTGAGATAGATAGATATGAGATAGATAGATAGATATGAGATAGATAGATAGATAAATAGATAGAGAGAAAGATATGAGATATATAGATAAAAAGATAGATAGATAGATAGATAGGAGATAGATAGGAGATAGATAGATATGAGAGATAGATAGATAGATATGAGATAGATATGAGATAAATAGATAGAAAGAGCGATAGATATGAGATAGAGAGATAAATAGATAGATATGAGATAGATAAATAGATAGATAGATATGAGACAGATAGATAGATATAAGATAGATAGATAGATAGATATGAGATAGATATAAGATAGATAGATATATAGATAGATATAAGATAGATAGATATGAGATAGATAGATATAAGATAGATAGATAGATAGATAGATATGAGATAGATAGATAGATATGAGATAGATAGATATGAGATAGATAGAGAGATAGCTATGAGATAGATAGATATGAGATAAATAGATAGATAGATATGAGATAGATAGATAGATATGAGATAGATAGATATGAGATAGATAAATAGATAGATATGAGATAGATAGATAGATCATAGATAGATATGAGACAAATAGATCATAAATAGATAGATAGATCAAATCATGGTATTTGTATAGCGCCAACTTATTCCGCAGCGCTTTCAGGTAATTATTATTTATTACCCCCCACCAAGCTGGGTTCTCATTTTACCGACATCGGAAGGATGAGTCAACCTTGAGCCGGCTACCTGATTCATGCGGGGATCGAACTTGCAACCTTCAGGTTGTAGGCGAGAGCTTACACTCTGCACCACACGAGGCTCATCTAGATATAAGATAGATAGATAGATAGATAGATAGATAGATATGAGATAGATAGATATAAGATAGATAGATAGATATGAGATAGATAGATAGATAGAAGATAGATAGATATGAGATAGATAGATATAAGATAGATAGACAGATATGAGATAGATAGATATAAGATAGATAGATAGATATGAGACAGATAGATAGATATGATATATATATAAGATAGATAGATAGATAGATATGAGATAGATAGATAGATAGAAGATAGATAGATAGATAGATAGATAGATATGAGATAGATAGTTAGATAGATAGATAGATATAAGATAGATAGATATGAGATAGATAGGTAGATAGATAGATAGATAGATGTGAGATTGATAGATATGAGATAGATAGATAGATATAAGATAGATAGATAGAAAATAGATATGAGATAGATAGATATAAGATAGATAGATATGAGATAGATAGATAGGAGATAGATAGATATGAGATAGATAGATAGATAGATAGATAGGAGATAGATAGATAGATAGTTAGATAGATAGATATTGAGATAGAAAGATAGATAGATAGATAGATAGATAGATAGATAGATTTTACCTTAACTGTGATAGGAGGGTACAAAAAGTTATGTTAACTCACTAAATAGCTATTGATCTCTTATCCTAATACAAGACACACAGTAAAATACTTTGAAGTATACATAAATCACCATGATGTTACAGCATATTAAGAGTCAAGATAAAGAAAAACCCATCCGTGGATAATACTTATGAAATAGAAAAATATGAAAAAGATAGCTAAATAGATCAGATGATCTGGATCGTCTAGGGGATGTTTCTCTACTTGATTGGAGTCATCTCTGGTATATTTAGTTGATTGGATATAAAAGACCCCCCCTTCCCCGTCTATATAAGGTCTCACAGCTCACAATGTATATCAGAGCCAAAACCAAGCCTTGGGGAAGAAAGAACTGCTTGTAGAGTGCAGAGACAGGATTGTGTGGAGGCACAGATCTGGAGAAGCTACAAAAACATGTCTGCTGCACTGAAAGTTCCCAAGAGCCCAGCGGCCCCCATAATACTTATATGGAAGGGGTTTGGAACAACCAAGACTCTTCCTAGAGCTGCCAACCCACCAAACTAAGTAATCGGGTGAGAAGGGCCTTGGTAAGAGAGGTGACCAAGAACCCAATGGTCACTCTGGCTGAGCCTTAAAGTTCCTGTGTGCATATGGGAGAAACTTCCAGAAGGTCAACAATGGATGAGAAGCGAACAAATTCCCATTCGTCCTTCAGTCGGGACGTGCATTTATACTGAAGGATGATCCAGTGGGAATCTGAACGCTTCACCGGCCCGTGTAGAAGGACCCTTACAGTTAGTTGCATGAGACCTTAGCTCTTTAGAAAGTGACAGGATCCATCAAGAAAAATCCAATCTCTCTTGCTTGGTAAGTATGGAAGGAACAGAAGAACAAGGTGACACTTAATGATGCACCCAAGAGATGGAACCTTCTCCCCTACAGTATTATTATCCTTAAACCCCCCCGATTAGCACTTGACAGCTCTTTGTTTCTTCCACCGACTTGTATATAAGACTCTGCAATTTCCCACTATATATGAGTCATGAGCGAGTGACAAGGAGAACGCTCGCTGCCGCTGCGGGTGTAGGAGGACTGAGATTCAGGAGTTACGTCGTCAGTCAAACTTCTACACAATGTCTGTCATCGTACTCTGCACAGAAATGCAAATGAAGAGAGGCGACTCTAATGAAGTGCGCTCAGGCGAAGCGCAGATACAAAAGGTTGGAATACACATTAGCAAATATAGAAGAGGTGAACGCTGCAGACATTTTTGATATAATATGAGCCCCCTACGTGCAGAAAACAGCCTTGTTAGCGCTCTTTCACGCGGCGTATTAGTGCACGCAAAATTGGCCCGGGTAATTCGCAGAGAATAGAACCCATTGATATCAATGGGTTCATTCAGATTTCCTATTTTTTGTACGTGTGAGAAATGTGTACGTAAAAATATAGGACATGGTATATCTTGTGTGCATTTGTGCTCCACTGGTCCCCATTGGAGTCTATGGGGGGGTGGAAATGTACAATACGCTGTAGAGCTCTACTGGAGAAAGAACACATCAAGACCTCATTAGGATAAACAGCCATTTAAATCAGAGCGGGGGGGCAGATAGGAACAGGTCTTGCATGCGCAAAGAAGTACAGTACAATATGCAGACACGCACGCTAATCAACCTCGTACATAGTGTAACTACATTGCGCTGAAGCGTGCCCATTTGCGCATACACCTGTGTGAAGGAGCCCTTAGGGTTAATCCAAATGGCCGTAGGCGCAGCAAAGCTTCCCCTTCACCGGATCTTCAAAGTCTGCGCCAGAGGGTAGGAGTTTCAAAATAACCGCGGGAAGAAAGGTGCCGCCCCAACTTTCCTGCACATAGTATTCGCTCCAGGGCAGGTTGTATCTGTTCTCGCCATAATTAATGGGCGAGAATCCCGATAGTGAAAATGAGACCAATGAAATTTATTGATATCAGTGGGTTCCGTTTATCCGCTATGTGGCATTTTGCTTTCTGCGAAAATATAGGTTTTGATCTATCCTTGTCCGTGTTACGCAGAAAGCCGCCATAGACTTATATAGAAGCTAAAAAAGGGGAGGGAGTTACCTTGCGCACAATGCTGGGAAAAGAAGAGCGCTCGCCGTAATTAGGCATTTGATTACTATTCTATTCCAAGGGTGTGAACCGGTATTTTGATTGCAAAACAAGCCGATCGATCGGCTAACACGGATGTATCAGCCGCTTCTTGCCATCTCCTCATTTCATTCATGTAAATATACGTTCCATGTGGGCAGACATATTAACACATACATTCATTAAACCCTCAAACTGCAAACCCCACTCACTGCCCTGCCGGTGTTCACTGCACTTCTGACATTCTATTCACAAGGCAGTACTCATATGCATATGGTATGTCTAGTGATGAAAGAATGAGCAAGGCACTAGTGGCTAAAGTACATGCACTATGCTGACAGAAGTATTGGGACATGTAGAAAGGGATGACATTGGATTTCCTTCACATGTTCCATCTGGTGTTGGGCCTCCTTTGGCCTCCATGACTGCAGTCACCCTCCGAGGCTGGTTTCCACCAAATTCCCATAGATGTGTAGAGGGATTTGCCTCCATGCATCAAGGAGGGCTTCAGATAGTGATGCGGGCGATGATGGGCGTGCATGGATGTAGTGTTCTAGTTTATCCCAAAGATACTTCATGGGATTGGATCTGGACGTTGGGTTGGGCAAGGAAGTTTGGAGGCGTTCTGCTTCTTCCATACAAAAGCCGGGCAGAAAGCGGACAGACTCCTGAGACGCAGCCGTTCATCTGTAGGGATTCCCCTTTTCTGCTCCCCAAACGGAGCAGGAAAGCTGAATCCCGAGTGCAGCTGTGAAAGCACAGAGAGAGCACCAAGAAAATGAGTGAGGAGACTTATAAGGCCCTGCATGCTCCTCTGGGTAATATGCAACTAAGGTAGATTGAACAATAACTCTGGCTTGGTTTTCAACTCCCAACCATTGCTCTATAGACCTGCATAAAGGGTCAAGCATTGATTTTAAGGAATGCTGCCATCCAATAGGTGGCGCTGCAGAGGTATTGTTTCATCTTGCTTATTTACATATTACCCAGTGGAGCATGGATGGACTTATAAGTCTTCTCACTGACCTTCTCAGTGCTCTCCCTAAGGACAGATGTTACTGCTCCCAACCCACATCATAGGACTCTCACTAGCCAAGCCAGGATTCTACTTCACACTGATGAGGGCCAAAAACCCAGAAACAGCTGTCTGTGTATGGATTCTGGCTTGGTTTTCAACTCCCAACCATTGCTCTACAGACCTGTATAAAGGGTCAAAGCATTGATTTAAAGGAATGCTGCCATCCAAGAGGTGGCGGTGCAGAGGTATTGTTCTATCTTCCTTATGGGTGAATGCAGACATCTGGGTTGGATTTTGACTGCGAGATTCTCGCAGCGGGATGCTGCATGTGCCCCTGGAGTAACATGTGGCTTACCTTCTAGCATCTTCGCTCTGCTCTGCAGATGTGCAATCCTATAGCAGCGTGCAATGGCGGAAATTCCGCGCAAAACCTCGCCGCGGAATTTCCGCCCATGTGCATTCAGCCTATTTGCAGTCAGGTGACTGTGACGCCTCTCCAGAATCTTCCAGGACTACTTCTGGAAACAAGCCTTGGTGGACTTTGAGGCGCACTTGGGATTATTGTTCTGTTGGAGCATCTAATGACTCCCAAGCTTCAGCTTCCTTGCAGAAGGTGTGACGTCTTCTTCTAGGAGTTCCTGATACTTCATTGAATCCTTCTTGTTCTTCACGTTCTGCAGGCTTCCAATGTTGGAAGAAGCAAAGCAGCCGCAGAGCCTCACCGAGCCGCCGCCATGCTTCACAGTAGGCAGGAGGTTCTTTGTAGCATCTGCTTCATTCTACCAGCTCCAGACATCCAGCTGATCCAGAGGCCCAAAAAGTTCCAGTTTTGTTCCATCGCTCCACAAAATAGAATCCCAGAACGTCTGCAGCCCATTTATACGGTTTTCAGCATATTTGAGGCAACTTTACTTGTGCTTTTGGGTCACTAGAGTTGATGTCTTGGAGTTCGGGTATGAAGACCTTTAGCGTTCAGTTTGCGCCTTACTTTGCAAATGGAAACCTGTGTGCCCGCTGCCACCAGATCCTCCTACAGGTCTTTTGCAGTCACTAGACTAGAGGGTTTTCGACTACCGGCCTCCCCAGGAAGGTGATAGCGCTCTCTTTCTGTCACATGCAGGTAATGCAGCCAATGTTCCATTAACTCTGAACTTTTGAACTGCTTCCATCTGTATCTCTAGGAACATTCAGCGCATTTGTATCTTTTTGTATCCTTTTCCTTGTCAGCGCACGGCAATGATTGAAGCTGTTAACCCTCTAAATGCCCCAATCGGTATTCATGGGTCCCGAATGTCCCCCTCATGATCAGATCACGAAGATGTCATCCAATTGCCATGGCAGCCTGGGACCTCAAGAAGGCCCCAGGGCCACCATGACTGATTGCCTGCCTGTCAGAACATGGTATAATGTAATACTATGGTATTGCACTATATTCTATGAGCGATCAAACGATCATGTTTGGTGTCTCTGCATCTGTAAAAGTCGGATTTATCAAAGTAACACATTATTTATTCTGCATAATGAGCGTCATCCAAAATAAAAACCCACAGTACGAGAATTGCGCTTTTTTTTGTTGCCCGTCTCCAAGAAAAATATTAATAAAAAGTGATCAAAAAGTTGTATGTACTCTAAAATGGTCCCAATAGAAACCACAGGACGTCCCGCAAACAACAAGCCCACAGACATCTACGTTGAAGGATAAAAAAGAATTACGATTTTTCTCACAGTGGGGAGGAAAAACCGAAAATGAAAAAAAAAAAAGAGGTCATTGATTTGTTTCTATAGTGATTGCCGATGATGCCGCACTTTACCGGCAGTCCTATGTAAATCCGTAGATATCACTATAGCAGCTGCACTATAGCTCTGGCTATTACAACCTTACATAATATAACCATCATTGTCTTCACGTCGGCTTTCCATGCACTTGTGCCAACCAGAGGCTGCAGAAGGTTTAATGGAACAGTCCGCATTCCGCGTGCCAAGCACGATTATTTACGGTAGGCGCTGTTTTACAAAGTATCCACCTTTAACATTATTTTCCTAGTTTAAATAATATTTTCACGGCGCAATTAAGTCGGACATTACAAGTCTAAAAGCCATTAGGAGCATGTAAGATAATATTTCCATTGAATTATCACTAAAATCCCGCGGCCAGATGATATTTTTACAACCAAACGGTATTTAAAATGATGAAATTCGAGAAGATGGGCACAAATCGTGTTTTACTCCTTCCATCTCAGCAGCAGTAAACTGACAGAAGCCTATAAATTCTTAATAACGTATCATAATATAAAAAGATACAAGCAAAGCTATATTGCGCTCCGGTGGATGTACTCTATGGACGATGGGCTGGTCTGTGTTTATGGGCAGTCGGTAAGCTTGTGTTTCCATCGACTCATTCTTAAAGGGCCCGGTAGGCTTTGGAAATCGAACTCTACCCAGAACTAAAGTGAATATTCTCCTACCAGAACATAGGGTGAGTACCCTTGTTTCGGGGTGAGCGTAGGGTTTGTGTGGCACAGACCCAATGCAGCCATGGACTCCAGTTGTCCACAAGGCACCGTGTAGGCTGATGGTGGCTCCATACTGGTGTGTGGTTCTCATGGCATGGGTTGGGTTCACTGGTCCACCTAAACACGTCATTGAAGGTTTCACTGCTTGGTGACCATTTGAAGCCCTTTATGGACTCTATGTCCCCCCACAATGGTGGAATAGTCCAGCCTGATAACTCAACGTGCCATCGGACCCAAGTGGAGCAGTATTGGTTGGGGGAGCATTCTGGAGAGTTCCTATAACTGGTGTGGCCGGCACGTTCTCCCGACATGAGCCCAACTGAGCATTGATGTGGTGGAGAGAACCATTTATAACCGAGTTTGTAATTTTGTCCCTTCCTCAGCCACTTTCTTTTCGATTGTTAGAAAACACAGTTAAAGGGGTTCTCTGGGGCTCAGGAGCGGTAACCAATAGTTGATCAGCTGGGGTCTGCCGCTTGAAATTTAATGTGAACCAGGGGCGTATCTATAGGGAGTGCAGAGGTAGGCCCTGGAGCCTATCATATAAGAAAACACCAGTGTTATAAATGAAACATGGTTGGTTGGGGGGTCATGTTGCAGATTTTGGATTGGGGCTCCCTATACTTAGCCTCTGCTTAATCTTTTAATAATCTGGTAATGCCTCCGCCTGCTAAGATTGCATCAATATGCTTCTTAAGAAACCCAACAATGCAGGGGGAAAGTTGTGGGAGGGCCCCCGTGCTGAGCTTTTGCATCAGGGCCCACGAGACTTTAGCTACACCTCTGATGTGAACTGTGCCTGCAGTACCAAACCGGGCCACAGCAATGTTGGCAGCACTATCTGCTTACAGTGCTGCCCACATTGACAGTGAGCACAGCTGATCGGTGGATGGTGGACCCCCACGATCAACCATTGGTGACCTACCCTGAGTGCAGGTCATCTGTAGTACAACTTTCGGAGAACCCCTTTAATGTTCGCTCTTACAGTTACCGCCCGCTTTCGTCTTGCAGAGTTTGACAGATACAATTGATGGATCTGCAGTCTCATAGAAAGTGCAGAGATTTATTTCAGGAGATACCATCGCCGAACGTCCATCACCAGTCCAGTGTCCTTGTATAAAAATATCCCGCACACGGCGTCCTGTCCATCTGTTTGGCGGAACAGCTCTGTCCACGCGTGCTGGCTCCGGCCGTCAGTGCCGCCGAACACCCATCTGTCTCTACATGGCAGTGCGATCCTTAATCACATGTGCTGGTCGGGTGCAAACAATTAACCTTGTAGGTATCTACTGACAGGCAGGCAGGACAGCCCGCTCCATGCACAAGCAATCACGTCCAAGTCAATTTTTAACCCTTTATAGGAAGAAAAATCAATCTTTCGGATTTCTAGTGTTTTCTGCAGCAAAAGTAATGTAGTCTGCAGCACAGTTCTCAGTATGAAAGACCCTGGAGACCCGGTGGGACCCTGGAAGACGCTCTTAGGACACATTCACATGGCAGTATAGGGTCAGTACTCATCAATATCAGGAAAGAAAGCTACAAAGAAGTATAATGACAGATCTGCATCTCCTCCAGGTTTTGGACCCGTTCCTGACTAATACTAACATAGTAACAGAGATGGAGGCTCCCCGTCCATCCATACTGATACAATACTGACGTGTGAACCAGGCCTTCAACTGGATCCACTGGAAAACAGATCCGCAGAACTCCTCATGGATCCACTGTTCATACGCTTCTACTTGGGAAAGTTGGGGAACAATAAAGGTAGCGCCAAGATATTCCCACGGGAGCTACAGAATACGGGACAGAGGCAGAAAGTGTTATCATGCATGTTATACTATATGTATTATTTATGGCTAAATATTTAGGGCTCCTTTACCGACAATAATAGATATACTCCCTGCTACCCTACAGAACACGTACTACTGCACCGACCCCCATTATAGAAGGGGGATGGATGGATAGATGGATGGATGGATAGATAGATAGATAGATAGATAGATAGATAGATAGATAGATAGATAGGAGATAGATAGATAGATAGATATGAGATAGATAGATAGATAGATAGATAGATAGATAGGAGATAGATAGATAGATAGATAGATAGATAGATAGATAGATAGATAGATAGATAGATAGATAGATAGATAGATAGGAGATAGATAGATATGAGGTAGATAGATAGATAGATAGATAGATAGATAGATAGATAGATAGATAGATAGATAGATAGATAGATAGATAGATAGAGAGATATGAGATAGATAGGAGATAGATAGATATGAGATAGATAGATAGATAGATAGATAGATAGATAGATAGATAGATAGATAGATAGATAGATAGATAGATATGGGATAGACAGATATGAGATAGATAGATATGAGATAGATGGAGAGATAGATAGATAGATAGATATGAGATAGATAGATAGATATGAGATAGATGGAGAGATAGATAGATAGATAGATAGATAGAAAGATATATAGATAGATATGAGATAGATAGATATGAGATAGATAGATATGAGATAGATGATAGATAGATAGATAGATAGATAGATAGATAGATAGATAGATAGATAGATAGATATGGGATAGACAGATATGAGATAGATAGATAGATAGATAGATAGATAGATAGATAGAGAGATATGAGATAGATAGGAGATAGATAGATATGAGATAGATAGATAGATAGATAGATAGATAGATAGATATGGGATAGACAGATATGAGATAGATAGATAGATAGATAGATAGATAGATAGATAGATAGATAGACTAAACTAGATGGACATATGTCTTTTTTCAGACTTATATACTATGTTATCTATCTATCTATCTTATATCTATCTATCTATCTCTCTCTCTCTCTCATATCTATCTAATATCCATCTATCTATCTATATCTCATATCTATCTATCTCATATCTATCTATCTATCTATCTATCTATCTATCTATCTATCTATCTATCTATCTATCTCATATCTATCTATCTATCTCATATCTATCTATCTATCTATCTATCTCTCTCATATCTATCTATCTATCTATCTTTCCATCTCATATCTATCTATCTATCTCTCTATCTCATATCTATCTTTCTATCTATCTATTTATCTATCTCCTATCTATCTATCTATCTTACATCTCATATCTGTCTATCTAATATCTATCTATCTATCTATCTATCTATCTATCTATCTATCTATCTATCTATCTATCTATCTATCTTCTATCTATAGATAATTTCATCACAGATACCTTGTTACCTTCTTGTGTACTGAAGCTAAACCTGTGCTCATTGTCCATCAATGTGACGACGATCATTTTTCGGGCCCAGCGATTTACGAGTCGTGAGGTTTGTCTGGGGGCATTTATGACACACACTGGAGATGATTAGTGTCTATGTCTCCTGGAGATGACGGGCGGTAATGAATTTTCTTTATAAGACTTCATATCATGATGCAGAAAGAGAGATCATCCGAGGTTACATCCCAAAGGCCACCCGCTTCCTGCATAATACATGGTAACAGGAGTCGTTATGTGAGGACACTCTCAGGATCGTTACTTATTCCCTTAATTGCTTTAAATTATGTCAGATCCTGACACTGATCCCGTGACTGCAATGATCAATTACATAGTGGTCCTTCCATGGGCATAGATACACAATGCTAGTTACCTAGAAAGAGGTCGCAAGCTGTAAGGGACAGGACACAACAAGGGTAAGCTTGACGGTCCATATAAAACATTAACCGTCCTGTAGAACTAATCTATCCCCTAGGCACTGTATGATGGGGACCGTCTACTTCCACAAAACCTTTTTGCTATAAAAGTCCCCTGAAAATAAACTGATTACAGGTTGTCCCACTGCTGTCAGCTCCATCCATATGCTGTCTGATCTACATGAAATCCGATAAGTGTTCACTTTATTTGCAGCACTCCCACAGGGGGAACGGAGTATTACATGGTGCCTACTGAGATCAATCAGCTGTTTGACATCAGCTTCTGCCCCTCTCTATAGTAGAGTGTGCTCGTTTATGAAGATGGGGAGATTCAGTATTCATTGGCCAAATATAAGTTCATTCTACACCTATCTTAGGGCCTGTTCACAGCAATGTTTCACTGCATCACCGTCTGTAACAGGTTCCTGGACTGATAAAAATGACATCCAGATGGAACCATAGGCTTCCATTGGTGTTACAGAAACCAATAAGATCTCCATTTCAGTAGGGTTCTGTTGGTTTCTGGAAAGAGCAGCATGGTCAACTACGCTATTCTCTCCAACACATTTGCCAGAAACTAAGGGAACTCTGCTCAAACGGAGAAGTTATTGGTCTCTGTTTGAGCAATGGAAGCCCACAGTTGTGTCCAAATTCCATTTTCGGTGATCCAGACAGAAATGTGTGACAAAACCCAATGCCACAGTCAAAAACGAGGTGAGAACAGGTTTTTATGTCTGTAGTCATCTTACAAGTAGCCTTAGTAGCCTTATACATGTCGGAAAAATCTGACATTTACAAAGGAATCCGCAGGGAAAGTAGGAGGGCGACCTTTGGGTTTCTGCTGAGGTTTTGCAGTTGCATGCCATAGAATATGCAGCTGAATTAGTCCCACTCACTGGGGCTAGTCCAAGTGAAATACCCTACTGTGGTTGCAGAACCAAGTGTTTTGTTTTTTTCCGCGACACGAATTTCAATTCCACGCATGGGAAAATCCAAGCTGTATGAACTACAATATGAGCTCCCATAAAACACAACAAGAAAGTCAGATAAAAACATGTCCACATGGCAGATTTTCTGCGCTGAAATCCATAAGAGGAACGCTTGCACTCCACCTTCAATTGCGTTCAACGGGAACCCATGCCATAGTTCATAGGGTATGAACTTTAATACGCACAGATTTGAAATGAACCTAATGTAATGCATGTCTTGGCATAGTTTCCATGGCTTGTAGCCACATGCGGATTAGCCCTATTGAATGGGGCTAGTTCAATTGAAGATTCAGTGGCATGGAAGCCAAAAATCCACAGCAGAATTTTGGTAACCCTCATATATCTATCATGGATTTCACGGGTACAAGTTCACGCCAAATTGAACTTTTCGCAATATTTGACCCAAAACAGGATTTGACTGTTTCGTTTTGCTCAACATTATTAACTGAGTTTAAGTTGGGTTACTGTGAAGGCCATGTCATCTGATGCAGCACTCCATCTTGGTAAGATAATTCTTACATAGCCTGGGGGGGGGGGGGGTTAATAACATTGTTCTGCTGAAAAATAAAGGATGGTCCCACTAAGCACAAACCATATGGGATGGCATGTAGCTTCAGAATGCTTCTGGTAGCCCTGCTGGTTATGAACAAACCACCAACAATGTCATCAACAAAGCCCCTACACCATAGCACCTCTTCCTACAGGCTTCATGGTGGAAGCACAGATGAAGAAACCAACCGCTCACCTTTCCTACACCACAGAAAAACATGGCGGTCGGGACCAAAAATCTCAGATTTTGACTCATGAGACCAAAGAAGAGATCTCCATCAGCCTAATGTCCATTCCCCGTGTTTCTTCACTCAAGCAATTCTCTTCTTGTTGATGTTCCTCAACAGTGTCTTCTTTGCAGCAATTTGACAATAAAGGCCTGATTCTCGCAGTCTTCTCAGATCAGTTGATGATGAGATGTGTCCGGACTTGATCTCTGTAAAGTATTTATGTGGGCTCTAATCTAAGGTGCTGATAATTTGCTGGTAGCTCTAATGAAGTTCTCCTCTGCAGCAGAGGTCTCTTGGTCTACCTTTCTTGGGGTGCTCCTCATGAGAGCCAGTTTCATCACAGGGTTTAATGGTTTTCATAACTGCACTTGAGGATAACTTCCAAGTTCTTGAAGTGTTCCGGACTGACTGACCTTCATGCCTTAAAGTAGTGATAGACTGTTTTTGTCTTTACTTACTTGAGTGGCTCTTGCCGTAATGTGGATTAGAAGAGTAGTTCAATCGAGCTAAACACTGTATGGAACTATGTACCAACCTGACCTCTGCACAGCACAACTGATGGTTTTAAACACATTACGAAGGCATGAAATTGCACAAATCAACCCTTTAGAAGGCACAGCTGTTAGTTGAAAACCATTCCAGGTGCCGACCCTATGAAGCTGATTGAGAGAATTCCCAGAGAGTGCAAAACAGTCATCAAAGCAAAAGGGGCTACTGAGAAGAATCTAAAGTATCAAACATATTCTGGTTAAGATTGTTTGTTACCACTTAATTCCATGTGTTTTCCTTCATAGATTTCATGTCTTCAATATGAATCTGCAATGTAGAAAATTAAAAAAAAAACAAGAAAAACCAAAGAATGAAAAGGTGGGACCAAACGTTTGACTAGTATAGTAAGTCAAACCAAAGTCTTCTCCATAAGGAAAAGACATCCATCTGTAGATTGCCAACATGCTCATGGCCACCTCTGGACCTTATGTTGTTAGCAGACATCTCTATGATGCGCTTTAGCCATTTACTGCTAAATATGGCCATTTTTAATTGGTTTTGCCAATTATGTAATGTCTGTGGTAGACCATAAACATAGAAAGATTAGGAGTTTAGACCGTCGTTGGCAACCTAGAAGTATCTAAAGACTGTGATATACTGTAAGAACAGTCAAAGGGAATGAGCAGGTCTAAATAGAACTCCAACATATATGGATGTATGTGATAATGTAATTGGAGGACATCATAAAAGACCTCAGTGAAGAGGTGACATTATTGTGGGTGTTGTGTCACCAACATCTATGAAACTCAGTGAGCAACTCCTCAAATCCTTCCATCCTGCTATATTGGTTTTGTGCAGGATTGGTTCTTAAATTGAACCTGTCATCAGGATTTTTATTATAAGCCCTCAAATGTATATTTATAATTCGGCATTGTGTATGCAAATTTGATGTTTCAAGTCATGGGAGTGGTCCGTCGCCTCTGCTGTAAACGTTTCTGATGTCAGTGCAAGTCATTGTGAAATCCTGTGCCTGAGCTGTGTGACCTTCTGTCCCTAATGGAAATGCACATGAGCACTGGGTCTAGGTGTCTACGCCTTGACTACGCTGGTGCATTGCGCATGTGCAGCGTCCGAGGAGCGAGCCAACAGCCGAGGAGATGGTGGGGTAGATAAGGGCCTTGTCATGGTGGCGTTACTATCTCCCTCCCTGGAGGTAGTTCAGGACTAGAGATGAGCGAACGTACTCATTTAGGGCAATTACTCGATCGAGCATCGCTTTTTTTGAGTAACTGCCTAATCGGGAGAAAAGATTCGGGGGGCGCCGGGGGTGAGCGGGGGGGTTGCAGAGGGGAGTGGGGGGGGGGAGAGAGAGCCTCCCCCTGTTCCCCACTGCTACCACTGGCTCCACCACGCCGCCCCCCGCCCCCAGGCGCCCCCCGAATCTTTTCACCCGAGTAGGCAGTTACTCGAAAAAAGCAATGCTCGATCGAGTAATTGCCCTAAACGAGCACGTTCGCTCATCTCTACTCAGGACCCGTCCAAGTAACTGCTGGGGGAGGTCACAGGGAAAGTGTAACCGGAGGTTACCTGAAATCTTCTTGTCACTCATGACGCCACCTTACCGTCCTCTCTGGTGAATCTTGATGGTGAAATAAAACAGGGATACTTTCTGGACGAACCGGGAACGGTTGGTAATGTCCGTTTACTGTAACTTCAATAAAGTTGGAATGTACAATACTTGTCAGGCACAAAGTACACTTCTAGAAGGTGTTGTGACAGGGCAATCCAGACAATCCACAGTCCTAGTTATCTGTGTGATCCCGCTCCCGGCGACTCTCTACCAATCAACACTCATGCTTCTGGTGTCTCTCTCTTGTAAATAGAGGTCCTTCTCTCTCTCTCTCTCTCTCTCTCAGTGCTTAGTGGTAGCACCGGCACATCCTGGGTAGAGCAGGCCCAGGTTGAGCAGAAGGGTACCATTCTCCACACACAGAGGGACCATTAACTTTGGGGTTCACTTGCTTGCAGACTCTGACTTGCTAAGTGACTCCCACTCTTTGCAAAAACTCCTTTGCACTGCACCTTGCACACACATCTATATGACACACAACAAGATACATTTCTCAGACATAACCCAGACATTAACCCATTCAGTGCTGCAGAGATGCAATACATATCTCAAATGCACACTACATAGAAGACACTGACAATACAATTGCACGAGACAAACATATAACATTATGGAGGGGCCCCACTATTTTCGGGCCACTACACATGCACCAAAAGCCGAAGGAGATGGATTTTTGTGCCTGGCAGCTCACAGGCACTGCA
Source organism: Eleutherodactylus coqui (assembly GCF_035609145.1). Taxonomy (NCBI): domain Eukaryota; kingdom Metazoa; phylum Chordata; class Amphibia; order Anura; family Eleutherodactylidae; genus Eleutherodactylus; species Eleutherodactylus coqui. The sequence continues at coordinate 12,764,390 of NC_089847.1, forward strand.
CAACTTGCGCTAACAGCAGTGGCAGTGAGAGGCAAGCATACAGCAGATGCGGTGACTCGGGGCTGAGGCAGCCTGCCCAGTGACTCAAAACTTCGAATTTACATAGCGTCGGCGCCAAATTATAAATGCAAATTTGCAGGCTGACGAGCATTCATTTATTTTGTGTAAACATATGTCTTGGGTGTAGTGAACCTGATTATAAGCAGTATGGTGGCTAATAATGAAAATCCTGATGACAGGTTCCCTTTAAAGGGGTCCTCTAATCCAGAAAACCCATTTTCACACACCCATTTAGGTATTATTGGGGGTCCTCTACTCAGAGTCCTCATCTCTTGGCCAGACAAAGAATATCCCATCAGCTGGAGGACCTGGCCAATGCTCTATTGCAGAGAAAACCCATTCATATGAATGGACACTGTGTAATGCTTCATTTTACCTGTGGGGGCACTGCAGGGAAACGGAATACTTACTGTCAGATTTCCCAACAGCTGATCACTGGGGTACCCAACAGGGAGACACTTTGTGATTAGCTTATTATCAGGGGACCCTTCTTACAAATAGGAATCTCCAAAGAGGAGAGCCCCTTTAAAGACACGTCTAAAATCCTGCCTTAGTATTTATAGCTCCTTCCAGAAAACTTTCTTCCCAGTGATCTTATCAAACACATTCCAATCTGCAGCAATTTGACCTTTTCACAAACGAAAAGAATTATATCGAAGATCAAACCGGGGCCATAAATAGTGACGACCATCCATAATCCTCAGCGCAGCGGCCGCGAATCGAGAAATAAAGAGCAAAAAGTGTTATATCAATATTATTTAAGTCGCTAATTAATCACATCCTGCAATTAAGAGAGCCGTCACATCCGCCCATATATCTGCCAAGTTTTATGGCGCTGTCATGGCGGAAGGTTGCTATATTGATAATGGATCTGATGCGCAGACCTGGGATTTGGACAATCCATTATCCCCCGCGTCTGTCTGCACTCTCCTTAATTAACTCCAAACTGCATCAGCAAAGGAAAAAGGATCATTAATGAGGGATTCCACCCAAGGCTGGAAGATGAGCGGACCGAGGCCCTTCTTACCCCAAGATCACTCTGGGTACTTTTACGCAAGCTATGGCCCAAAAATTGCTCAAATTAGTGATTTCGACTGATGGTCGTCCCGTGTAAAAGTGGAACCCAACAGGGTAATAAATGCGGGATTGATTTATTAGTCGTTAGTGACTTTATTTCTGCTCATCCAAAAAAAAGCGACTAGTTGGTGACTTCTCGCTCAGTGAGAACAGGAAGCTGTTCATTTTTGAGTGACTGCCTGTTCACAGTGAATGGAGGCGGCTGGAAGTGATCTCCAGTGCGCTCCGCCTCCACCCACTGAATGGCTATTGCTCCAGGAGCCATAGTTGTTGGGACGGCGGTCGTCTTGTGTACGGCTTCTTCCACCCGAGCGGTTTATTGCGGTTATTGCCAGCCGAACATTGCGACCATCTCAGGCATCGGATTCCAATACATTTGTGCGTAATTCCGGTTGGCCACTTTTACGCACGGCCGTAAAAGATAGGACTTGTCCTATCTTTTGCGAGAATACGCTGGCCGTTCACAATAGACTCTATGAGAGCGTTGCTGAAGTCCATCCCCCTTCCCTTGCCAGCAACTCCCATTGGCTGGGGAAGGAAGGGGAGGGAGTTTAGCATGGCAAGCACTGCCAAAGTCCCTCCCCCTCTCTTCCCGACAGCTCCCATAGGCTTACATGGGAGCTTTTATCGCCACTATCAGCTGGCCCTGCCATGTGAATGGGCAAGAAGATGGGAGATTTGGGCGGCCATGTGAAGCGGGCGGCTGAAAATCGCAATGCCCGTGTGAAAGAGGCCTAATGGTGGCCTAAGATGGAAAGATTATCGTTCCAAAAAATCGTTCCAGCGAGCGAAAGTGACCGATAATAACCGTTCGGTCTGAAGTGAGCCGACGATCACTTTTTATATGTCCGTTGTTGGGTCGTCCGCGTATCGTTGGGTTAAACAGCGCTCGTTCCGTCGTTCTCACTTATACGGCGAATGTGGAAGACTGAAGCATTCTGAATGATACGAGCCAACAATGTATCTGCCGGTCTTAACAGGCTGGATGAGAGCCAACGAGCTTCTTCCTGCGCTATTAGGGCTCCTTCACATGAGCGTATGCGTTTTGATGGTCGCGCCATTAAATCACGTGTATGAAGAAAGGAAGCGATCAAGTCCCAAGCTTAATTAGTGTTGTCTCGTCCATTCACACAACCGGGCGCGATGTATTAGCAAAAAAATACCCGTGGCCTGGAAATCCCTCGCTCGGCATAAACGCTTGGGATCCTTTCTAATGCCCATATAGAGGCCCCTGTACACTCTTCCCTGCGATAGGCGCTGCTAAGCCGCCTCCCCCTCCCTTTTTTTCTAGCTCCCATAGGAATCTATGGGAGCCGCCAGCGTATGCCGGTCGATTAATGGGGCAAGACCTATCTTGGCGCTTACACCCGCGTGCAGCCGCCCTTAACCGTGGCTCCCATAATGAGGCAGGAAAATAGAAACAAAAAGGGCGATGCGAACAAAACCGTAACTGCGAATGACCAAGAAAACGCTAATTAAGCTGGGAACTCGATCGCGGCTATTCTTCATTCACATTGGTCGATGGAAAAGCGCATCGCCCATGCGAATAACGCCTTAATGTGATGGTCATGTGTTCCCCGTAGTAGCATGCGCTCACATCGTGAGCGATCCGCTTCAGCGCCAAAGCGCATGTGACAGCATGACTTTTTGCGCTTGCACAGCCAGTTTACATTCGCGTCACGCACCCCTTACATGATTTAAAAGGCTATTGTGCCGAATGAGATCCGGATGTGTTCTTTCTCTCACGAATTGCGCACATACTGGATGCACATCTCGCATAGTCTTCTATGGGGCCTCGGTGACCAAATACGCAGGAAAACAGATCAGGTGCTGTTCTTTTAGTGCACGTGAAATAAGCGCGCAAAATACGTAAATGGGTTCTTACACGTGCAAATACGGTCGTCCGAAGAAGTCCTCATCAGAACGCGCGCGTGAAAACCGCTTGTGTGAAGGCGGACTCAGCTTCTGTTCACATGACGGAATTTACAACAGATTCAATTGCGAGTCCGCGCCCCGTTGGTTTGAGTCCGCGCCCCGTTGGTTTGAGTCCGCGCCCCGTTGGTTTGAGTCCGTGCCCCGTTGGTTTGAGTCCGCGCTGCGTTGGTTTGAGTCCGCGCCGCGTTGGTTTGAGTCTGTGCCGCGTTGGTTTGAGTCCGCGCCCCGTTGGTTTGAGTCCGCGCCCCGTTGGTTTGAGTCCGCGCCCCGTTGGTTTGAGTCCGCGCTGCGTTGGTTTGAGTCCGCGCCGCGTTGGTTTGAGTCTGTGCCGCGTTGGTTTGAGTCGGCGTCCCGTTGGTTTGAGTCCGCGCCCCGTTGGTTTGAGTCCGCGCCCCGTTGGTTTGAGTCCGTGCCGCGTTGCAGAATAAGTAGTTACGGCTTAAACAGACGAACGTATGCGCAAATCTGCTTGCCGCTGCCGAGCGTATTTGCACATGAACATAAAGTAAAAAATCTTTGTGGATGCGGCTGTTCGAGCCCGGCGCTGTTGCACGCGCCAAAAAAGAAAAAAAGCAAAAAGATAGCGCAGGACCTATTTTTTCTCCTGGGTAAAAAAATTGCGCACGAAAAAAACATTTGTAAGAACGAATCCCTTGAAATCAAAAGCTTTGCTTCGTTACGTTTTGTGGGCGTGGTTTTCACTCCGCAAACACGTTCATCCGCCCTTTCTGCTTTTTTTTTTTGCGAGTGCGATAGTGCCGAGTTTGAAGTGTAAAAAATCCGAAGACTTATACCTAGTGCACGCGCAAATGCGCCCCGTTGCGGCGAGCGTATTCGCTCTTACATTCATCGGCTTAAGCCCTAAAAGTGCGAACGTGGCTTTATCATTTATGTTGCGCGCTTTCTTCGCACGCGTTCTATCCCATGCCGCAGCTCCCCATCTTCGCCATGTATGGCGTTCCCGTGTCCCGCGGTCGCCTCCTCGCTGCGTCCCTCCGGTGAGGGCGCACCTGTAGATGTTACAGTCTGATCGTTTTAACAGCGGCAGTAAAGCCGGTGACAGATGCTGCATATCACCGCCGCCGCCGCCTGCAGGGAGTCCAGCCAGGGGCTTATTACGTGCGGATGAGATCTGGCCCGGACTGACAATGCAGAGGACTGCAGGCAGGAGACGGCGCCGCGATTTACTGCACGCACTTGTAGGGGGGGGAGAACGCATCGATCACCCGGATTTAACCTGCATTACGCTGGAAGGTTTTATAATGAGCGCAGCTGCAGTGGGTGTAGGGCGGAATCGGGACCCGAGGTGGAGGAAGAGTACCTGCGCCACATAAGGGGACGCCAATAGACAGGATGCATTAGAGCGGGGGTCTCGCACTCATTTTTACCAAGGGCCACATCAGCATTCCGGTCGCCTCATTCACTCCGGCGTATTTGCGCTCTGTGTTACAGGCGTATTTTTTACGCACGTAATAAGGTCAGCTTAAGGCCTCCGTCACACGAGCGTATGCGTTTTTACGTTCGCCCGTACGCAGCGTATATAGGCGTACATGACTTTTTGTCCCAATCGTAATTGGCGTATTTTAAGCCATTCGCATGGGCGCTGCTGCATAAAAATACGCAGAAGCCATGGCAAGCAGCGAGCGGAAGAAATCCTCGGAATGACGATTGATGCCTAATTAAGGCGAGCCGTCTTCTTTCCGCAGGGTGACCGTCCGCCTCCTTTCTTCCATCTGCCGTAGAAGTCTATGACAGCTTGCTGCGTAATGCGACAAAAGACAGAGCAAGACCTCTCGGACGGAAATAGTCGCGCTGGTCCTATGATTTCTCACGCGTATATATTTTTACGCAGAAGAAAGAACATTCATCTGAATGAAGACGTTGAAATCCAATGATTTGCGCGGTCGCGTTTTTGGTGCGTTTTTTTTTAGGCGCCAAAATACCTAGAGGAATAGGCCTGAGATGTATTTCACGCAAACGTATTTGCGGAGGCATTTCCAAACGTTAAAGAGTCACATGTACCCTGTTTCCCTGAAAATAAGACATACCCTGAAAATAAGACATAGCATGATTTTCCAGAATTTTTGAGGATGCAAAATGATTTTTCAGGCTTTTTGAGGATGCTTGAAATATAAGCCCTACTCCAAAATTAAGCCCTGCTAACAGTTAATTAAAAAAGTCAATTTAAATAGTGTCCAGGCAGCTATACATGTAAAAAGGTGAAACCTTTTTGAACAAAAATTAATATAAGACACTGTCTTATTTTCGGGGAAACACGGTATAACATGACCAAGTGACGCCTTTGCTTTCAATGGCTTCATTCAGACGAACGTGTTTTTTCCGCGCAAAATATTAGTCCGGAAAAAGGTAGGAGCGGCTCCATCTTTCTCGGACGTACCTGTTATACGGCGCGGGATAAGATCGGTCTTGGCTTATCTTTCGCCGTGTTACGCAGCAAGATCCTATAGACTTCTATGGCAGCTGGAAACAAAGGAGGGGAGGGGCTACCTGCGGACAACGGAGGGGAGAGCAGAACGCTCGCCGTAGTTAGGCATTCATTGCCATTCCCAGAGAGAACATCAATTCTGCCGTTGTTCGTTAATTATGCAGCATAAATCACACGATTACAACGATACCAACTTTTTTTTTTTTTTTTAGGTTTTTCCACTTTTCTACAATAAAAAATAATTTTGGGGAAATTTTTTGTTTTTCTAAATCGATGCGTTTAAAGTCCTGTAACTTTTTTAGTTTTCTGGAGCTCGTTTTTGCGTGACGACTAGAGATGAGTGAACGTACTCGTTTAGGGCGATTTCCCTCTCCCTCATTGGCTCACCTCCTCTCTCCTCCCCTCTGGCTGTTTATGATAGAAGTGGGCGGAGCTAAGCTCCTGCCCCTTCCCTGCCCCTTGTCCGCAGCTAGCAATGGGAGGGGGCGGGATGGGGTGGAGCTTAGCTCTCATAGCAAACAGTCGGAGGGGCGGAGAGGAGGGGAGAAAGGGAGGGAGTCCCTCCCACCTCCCTTCTCCGGCCACTGTCATAGGCTCCCATAGGAGTCTATGGCAGTAGCCATAGTCCAGCCAGGAAGATAGTTCCAGGACTATCCTTCCTGCCAGGCGTAAGAGCACCCTGCCAGGTGTTTTTACACTGTGGGCATACGCCTGTGTGATCTGATGCACTGGAATCCAATGCATCACATGGTAGCGTATATTGGCCGGCCGTGAAAACAGCGGCCGATATACATTCATGTGAATGAGCCCTCGGGCTACTGTCCATTGAAAACATTGGGCCATGCATTCCAAGGAGCGAGAAAAGAAAGAGCATCTCGCCCGTGTCTACGACTCCTGGGGTTCATGCTCATGCGAGATTTATGCATCTCGCGCAATTTTCTCAGCCGTGTGAAGGCGGCCTCCGCGTGTTTCTGCTTTCCCTCACTTTTCCCTACTGACGATCACTACAAACCAATTCAGCACCCACTGAGGCCGATGTCACACGAGCGTATTCGCTTTTGCGCTACGTTTTTACACATTAGTGTTTTTGCATGCGCAGCTGCATTTTTGCGGTCCTGTGTGCGCTCGCATCAGACCGTCAGCCGCGGCCTCATACATTAGTTTCATATGTTCATATTTGCAGTAAAATAAAGCAGGCTGCGAATTCTTTTGCGCCGCTGCCCTGCACACGCAAAATACGCGCCTGTGAACGAACCCATTGAAGTCAATCAGTTCTGTTCACTACGTATTGTTCGTGCAATGACTAAATGTCGGCCTAAATATGTCCTTGCGAATCCGGGCTAACGGCAGCTGTAAATGGGCGTAAGCGCAAAAGTATTTGCGCAGTGATGGAGTGTTTTTTTTTTCCTGTGTCTGCGCAAATACTGAGGGTATTTAAGCAGCACGGCTCATTCACACGTGCGGAGGAATCACCGAGCAGCCGGTGTTTGCCGGTAAGCGCAGCGTTTTGTGCATACCCACCCATACATATGTACGCATTTGCTCACCCACATAAACTCCCATAAGGACATTTGGAGGTGAAATGCGCCCAGAAATAGAGCAGGTGGCTTTTTTTTTTCAATGCAAGTGAAAATGCGCAAATACACACCTTTCCCCTCAGACGAACGCAGTGCACGAGGCTGATTTGCGCGTTTGGCTGCACATTGTGCTGCACTATTTTGCCTGCTCTTCAGCGCCTGCGGCGTCCTCCCAGACGGATTTAAAAGGCTTATTAGCCGAATGTAACCCAGATTCTTTCTTTCAAGGAATTGTTCAGCGTTGTATATAATGGAGCCCCTCCCATAGACTTCAGCGGGGCCTCCAGTGCAAACACATGCAAGAAAATAGAGCATGAACGTAATGCATTAAAAAAAAAAAAAGTGTAAATGTGAATGAACCAGTTGGCATCAGCGGGATCTATTCTCTGCATAGTTACATATTTATATCTGCAGCAGAGCTGACCTACAGCTGGACTTGTGTATCCAGAACAGAGAGGGAGACTCAAGTGATTAAGCAGTGTTCACTGACACATTAAGTCAGGACTCTAGGGACAGATTCAGCCAATGGCCGCTGTGGTGGGTCTGTGGGTTCTGTGGCTGCTGTGGTGGGTTCTGTGGCCGCTGTGGTGGGTCTGCAGGTCCTGTGGCTGTTGCAATGGGTCTGCAGGTCCTGTGGCCCTTGCGGTGGGTCTGCAGACCCTGTGGCCGCTGCGGTAGGTCTACGGATCCTGTGGCTGCTGCGGTGGGTCTATGGATCCTGCGGCCGCTGTGGTGGGTGTGCGGGTCCTGTGGCTGCTGTGGTGGGTTCTGTGGCCGCTGTGATGGGTTCTGTGGCCGCTGCGGTGGGTCTGCAGGTCCTGTGGCCATTGTGGTGGGTCCTGTGGATGCTGTGGTGGGTTCTGTGGCCGCTGCAGTTGGTCTGCAGGTCCTGTGGCCACTGAGGTGGGGCCACGGACCCTGTGGCCGCTGCGGTTGGTTTGCGTATCCTGTGGCCACTGCGCTGGGTCTACGGATCCTGTGGCCGCTGCGGTGGGTTTACGGGTCTTGTGGCCGCTGCGGTGGGTCTACGGATCCTGTGGCCACTGTGGTGGGTCCTGTTGCAGCTGTGGTGGGTCTGCGGGTCCTGTGGCCGCTGCGGTGGGTCTGCAGGTCCTGTGGCCGCTGCGGTGGGTCTGTGGCTGTTATTAAGGAATTACTATTCCTGCAGTTCCCTATCATGTAGTTGTAGGTTCAGCGTGTAACCTCTCGGTTGGGATGGATCCAGCGCTCTCGCTCCTCGGTATCTGCTGCTGTGGGTTGCAGGATGCAGGTCCCGCCTCAATCAGCCGCCCGTTGGGCTCCGTCTGCGGACGAACGCCGTTCTGCCTCTTTAATTGCTTCTCCTTCATTGACTTTCATTTTTTCCATTTAAAATAAAGGTTTCAGCTCTTCTCGGCGCTCAGAAAGCAATATTTTAGGAGTGACATTGCTGTCTCCTCACAAGATGAGGCTGACATTGAAATTTATTGCTGTATTATAAAACAATCTAAGTATATGGAATTTCTGTAGCCAAACCAAGAAATCTCCGGCATTACCGCGCCGGGACGCGGCCGCACGCTCGCAGCTTCTCTGCTCATTCTCTACCGTTTTACATCAGAATTAACACAATGGAATCTGAGGGCAGAAAAAACGGAATATCCGCCTCATCTCTACCGAAGGATCTGCGCTAAAGTTACAGATCTCGGAATAGACTCCGAGGCCCCATGACAACCCTTCCTGCTACTGGACTCAGGGAGCTCAGTGTTATCAACAAGACATTGGGGCAGATTTACTCAGACTGCAGTTCGTCCTTCCGTCTAGGTAAACTATGAACTGACATTCCGCCCCACTAACATATAAGGGCGCTCTCACATTTACCGTAATATTCCGTAAAAGGCGGCAGAATAGTCCACCGCGGACGCGCCAAAATCTGCAGGTCTAAATACGGATTTTGATGCAGGTTTGAAAATGGAATAACTCTGCCAGCGATGTTACATCAAAATCCGCTTTTAGGGCTCCTTCGGACGGACGTATTTGCAGGCGTTTTTGCGAATGTGAAAACTGCGTGCGCAAAACACAAAGAAAGAAACCCATTCATTTCAGTGCGATCGTTCTCATTTCATTCTCTTGCACGCACATTTCTCGCATGCGCAAAAAATACAACAAATTTTTTGTGTATTTGCGCAAAAATCTACGGGAGGTGCGCAAATGTGTGCGCAACACCAAACCGGATGCACAATATGCTGCGCAAAACCGCTGGGTAAAGCACACCCCTCATAACGCTTTAGAGCGAATGTATACGCAAATACGCTCGCCTCAGCGCAATGTACTTGCGCAATGAACGAGGCTTGTTTGCGTGCATGCCTGTGCACATATTGTGCGTACAGACGCTGTTCGTTCACATGGACGGGGGGATCCCCCACTGATTTAAATTACTATAAAGCCTAATGAGTTGTGTGCTTTTACCGGAGGTTTTGCGCATCCCATTTCGTGTTACGCACGCATTTGCACAACCCCATAGACTTTTGCCGCACAATTACGCAAAAAATAGAGCAGGTCGTAATTTTTGCGCAGACGAGAGATGCACGCCACAAAGGAAATGAGAACATACTTCAAATCCGTCTGTCTGAAGGATCCCTAATACCTATTTAAATAAGGAAGGGGGGGGGGGGTATATTGCAACACCCGTGGACAGCCGGCCTAACTCTGCCCTGCGGTTTTGCTGTGGAAATTCCTCAACATTTCTGCAACGTGTGAACGCACTCTTAAAGGGACTTTCCATGCAAGATACTATTAATGACCTGTCCTCAGGATATATCACCAATAACTGATCTACTGTGGTCCAACGCTCGTGGCCTCGCCGATCAACTGACTGGACACTCGCTATAAGTTCCGGGATATACAGGGGATGGAGCGGAAGCTGCTGCCCCGATCTGTGCATAGTGGTCGGCTCTTGTAACTGCAGGTGCGACTCTCTTTGATTTTAATGAGACCTCAGCCTGCAGTTACAAGCACCGGCCACTATGCAGGGGTTGGAGCAGTAGTTTCCACTCCAACCCCTGTATATCCCGGAACTGACAGTGGGGCCCCCGATCAGCTGACTGGCCGGGCCCTCGAGCGTTAGACCAGAGTAGATCAGTTATTGATGACATATACTAAGGACAGGTCATCAATAGTATTTTGCAGGGAAAACACCTTTATGGTTCAAAATGTCTTTATTGGTTTTTGCATTATATATAAAACTTTCTTTTCTTGTCAAAATAAATCACATTTGTTACAATGAAATTGTTGTTAAACTCTATACTTTTAAATCTCTTTTAACATTCGTATACCCTCGGCGGGCCTCCTCTTGGCCACCGGGATTAGTATTATTGCTGTTAATTACATGTTACAATCATCCGCAACTGTTATCCTATAAAACAGGTATCTAAAACATGTCTACACAACTTGCGTTTTCACTCTAAAAGAAGAGTTAAAGAAAGAAAGAAGAAAAGGGGGTGAGGGGTGAGGATGAGAGAGGATTAGGACAAGGGGGGGGGGGGGGGGAAAGGGGGACCGACTTGTTCCACTTCTGCTAATTTAAATGGTTTAGGTGGCAGCTCTCCAATCCAGGGGGCCCTCGGCAGCCAGTTGTGGGCGTGGTCGGGGGAGCGGAATAGTTCCGTCTGCCACCCATGCGGCCACTTCTTGTGAGTCTCGGAGCTGATTCCAAGTGTACCACACCGTCAGATATTTGTTATATTTCATCTCATCTCTAGCATATAGCTCTTCTAGATGTCTGATTTTATCTAAGGCTTCCAGCCACATTGTCCGAGAAGGTGGGACTGTGGATTTCCATTTTCTGGGAATCACCTGTCGTGCTGCTAATATGAAAAATCTCAGTAGTGAGCTTTTGGCCAGCACCAATGACCCGGGGAACATAGATAGTAGTACTAATTCCGGGGTTAAATGCGTTTGGCCGCCACTGACCCACGCGTGGAGAGCCCCCACCTCTTGCCACAGAGGGCCTATCAGTGCACATGCCCACCATATGTGAGTATAGGTACCTTTCTCAGATAGGCATCTCCAGCAGACATCCGGACATTGGGGGCAAAATCTGGCCAGTCTCTCCGGGGTCCTGTACCATCTCGTGATGACCTTGTAGTTTAGCTCTTGCATTTTACTCGAGATGTTTATTTTGTAAGTCAGTATGTAGGCCTTCTTCCATGACTCCTCTGTGTATGTGGCTTCCAGCTCTCGCTCCCACGCCCCCTCTAAATCCCTTCCTCTATCCCGTGAATCCTCTTCTAACAAGAATTTATATAATTCTGAGATTTTTTGTTTTTTCCCCCGGTTATGTATAAACTGCTTCTCGAATGGTGTCATGGGCACATTTACCTCCTCGGGCCTCCCCAGGGATCTTATGTAATGGCTTAATTGGAGGTACTGGTACCATGCTCCAGCCGGGGGTCCCCGGTCTCCCACCACCTCTCTCAGGGGCCTAAGTCCCTCTGTCCCCAACATGTCCCTCACCCTAGGGATCTCTGTTGGCCGTGTGTCAGTCATCATCTTTGTAAGGGATGAGCCTTTGAAGAAAAGTGGAATTCCTGCATTACCCACCAGGGGTGTCAGGGGGCCCGGTCTCGCTATTAGTTTTGTTTTTGTGGCTGGGCCTATCCAGGTCACCAAAATATTTTCCACGAAGGGCGACAGTCCCAGGTTTCTCAATCCCTTATTTCCCGGTATCCATATCAGGCCCTGTCCTTTGTATGGTACCGCCTCCTGCTCCATTCTCACCCAACGCTTTTGAGGATTCTTATGTGTTAGTTCTAGGATGCAGCGAGACAAGGTGGCCTTATAGTATAATGCTATGTTTGGGATTCCCATCCCTCCGCGATCCCGTGGGCCAGTAAGTGCCCTCCAATTACGTCGAGGTTGTCTGCCCCCCCATATGAACCGCATCATCGCCTTTCTAATCCGGTTTAGGTATACTCCCGGTAATTGAATCGGGACGGTTTGAAAGGTATATAAGATTCTGGGTAATATGTTCATTTTTATCGTACTTATTCTACCAAACCAGGAGAGGGGCACCGTCCGCCACCTGTCTAAGTCCTCCTCTATTTTAGTGAGCAACGGCTTATAATTTTTCCGAAACAGGTCGGCTATGTCGGGTGTAATTGTGCTTCCTAGGTACTTAATGCTGTCTTTATTCCATGTGAATGGGAAAGCGGACTTTATTGCCTCTGTTTCTTCTTCTGGGATGTTTACATTAAGTATCTCTGACTTGCTCAGATTGACTTTAAAATTTGAAAGTCGGCCGAATAATTGGAATTCTTTTAATATGTTTGGTAGGGCAATTCTAGGATTGGACATGTAAATTAGTAGGTCATCGGCATACAAGGCTGTTTTCTGCTCATCGTTATTCAGTTGTACTCCTTTAATGCTCTCATTTGCCTGTAGGGCACTTGCCAAGGTTTCCATGACAATGATGTACAGATAAGGAGACAGCGGGCACCCCTGGCGCGTGCCATTTTTAATCTGTAGCTGTTGTGATAACCGTCCATTTACTCTAATCCGGGCCGAGGGACCGGCATATAGTGCCATCACCCATCCCAGGAACCGCGGGCCCAACCCGATTTGCTCGAGGGCCGCCGCCAAAAATCCCCACCCCACCCTGTCAAACGCCTTCTCTGCGTCAACAGTTAAGAGGCATAATGGCTCTCCTGTGTACTTCGCCCTGGACAGGAGGGATAGTGTTCTTATCGTATTATCCGCCGCTTCCCTACCGGGGACAAACCCCACCTGATCCCCATGTATCAAGTTGGGTATATGGGGCTGGAGGCGGCCAGCGAGCATCTTAGAGAACAGCTTTGTGTCTACGTTCAGCAGCGAAATTGGCCTATAACTTCCACATTGGGCAGGGTCTTTCCCGGGCTTGGGAAGGACCGTGATTACTGCCTGTAGGGCCTGCTTCGGGAAGGGGCAGACCCCAGAGACAGCATTAAAGGCCTCTAGCATCATAGGGGCCAGCTGATCATAAAATACCTTAAAGAAACGGGGTGTGAAGCCATCTGGGCCCGGGCTCTTGCCTATCTTTAGGGACCCTACTGCCTCCTTCAATTCCTGTGATGTAAAATCGCTTTCCAGGGCCTGTTTGTCGGGGTCCTGTAGCTGGTTAACCATGTGCTTTGCTATATATGCTTTTCTCTCAGTTGCTAGTTCCTGTCCCTGTTCTCCCTGTCTCTCTTCTAGGTTATACAGATCCTGATAGAACGTTTGGAAGCTTTCTAGTATGCCGGTATTATGGTGAACTAACCCCTCTCCTGGTTTGTTAACTGCGAACACGTACGACTGCTGAGTCCTAGGATTCAGGGCTCTAGCAAGTCCCTTTCCACACTTATTCCCAAATTCATAGAACCACCCATTTGATTTGTCTCTCTGGCAGAGAGATGCTTGGTCCAAAATGCGGAGTATTTCCATCCGCTTAGAGGATATCTCCGAGGCAATGTTATCTGTCGGCAATGATTTGTTAGTGGCCTCTAACTTATTGAGGTCCGCTATTAGTTCCTCGAGCTTGGCCGTTCTAATTTTCTTCAGTCTTGCCCCTTGTGCTATGAATATTCCCCGCAAGACACACTTGAGGGCCTCCCATTTAATAGGGGCTGGAGTGGGGTCTGTTTCGTGGTTAGTTTTAAATTCCTCTATAGTTTGCTGTATCTCCTGTTTACAGACTGCATCGTCCAGCAGGTTATCATTCAGACGCCAACCGAACGATGCACCGTCCCTTCTACCTGTCCCCAGGGAACCCCAGACGGGAGCATGGTCCGACCATATAAACGAGCCCATTGTTGATGAGGGGGATCTATCTAGTAACCCGTGTGATATGTACAGGTAGTCTAATCTGTGATAGCTGTTGTGTGCACCTGAGCGGTAGCTATAATCTTTCTCCCCTGGATGTAGTGTCCTCCACATGTCGATCAGTCTAAGGTTTGCTAGCTTTGTTCTAAGTTTGTGTGTGGATGGTGGGGAAGTCCCCGACTTACCCCCAGATGAGTCTCTTACTGGGTCCATACTGAGGTTAAAGTCACCACCCAGGATGGTATTGGATCCGTCTGCGAATTCCGCCAATGCCCCCAACATCCGGATGCCGAACTGCTGCTGGCCCTGGTTAGGGAAATAAGCATTTGCCACTGTTAGAACCTCATTGTGAACCAGAATCTTTATGAATACAAATCTCCCCATTTCATCCACCTTTGAAGATATGAGTTTGTGAGGAAGACTTTTATGAATAGCGATTGAGGTACCGCCCGCTTTCTTAGTTGGGTGTGGGCTGTGAAACCATGTGGTATAGTGTCGGTGTTTGCATTTGGGGATTTTCGCCTCCTGGAAATGAGTTTCCTGTAATAGGACTATCATCGTTTTTTCCTTGTGCAAGTGATCGAGAATTTGCCCTCTCTTGGCCGGTTTGTTCAGGCCCCTCGTGTTATATGAACAAAATTTTAGGTCCGCCATCCCATTTCACTTTGAGTGGTGTTTCTTACAGGCCGGTCTGGGGGGTAAGTTGGGTGTTGGGAGATAGGATAAGGAGAGGTAATAGAAAGAGGAGAAAGCAAAAGGTAGAGATTTAGGGAAAAGAGGGGAGCCGCGGGGCGGCCCCTGTGCAGCGTTAGGCTGCTGCACATGTATAGTAGGTGAGCTACTGGCATAACGTATGCCAGTATATGCACTGGGTGCATTTGGTCACCTAGGGTGTGAGGCGTGAAGAGACGGCTGCGTGAGCTGCGCTCTCCCGCGTCCCACCCCAGGCGTAGTGGTTTTTAAGTATGCAATAGGCCTCTACTCCGGGCCTTGTTTGCTGACTCATGAGGCACCGATGCTAACATTAACAACATCTCCAACTTCAATAACATTTTAATGAATACTGGACAGCTTCTCGCTCCACGGACCGGGATTGGGGAGGTTCGGTGGTGCATAGGCTATTATGTTGTTATCCTGAAGGGAAGGTGGGGGGGGGGGGGGCAAGCAAATCTCGTAGTGTCCCATGTCCCTTGTTCGTTCTTCCTTCTACCCTGCCGCCGGTCCCGTCGTGTCACCTCCTCCCCCTGGACCACCGCTTAAAGGGTGGCGCAAAACTTAACAACATGAAACAATGGGGAGAAGAACTTTGTTACTGTGGTTGCTGAAACATAGCACGTATGGAAAGTGAGTCAATTAGGGAGCAGTCGCTTCCCGTGACCTCCATGGTTGAGGTTGTTTCAATAAGGTCTGAATGTCTTAAATCAGGTGGCGTCATCTACTGGTGCACGCCTCTCTCGACGTTATCTTGCTGGGATGGTTTGCCACTGTTCCTGGGCGGTGGGCGCTACTACGGTCGGCGTTTCAGGCCACTCTGGTAACGCTATCATTGGCAGGTTCAATGTGCCTAGGAAGTTTGGTAAATCCCCTAAAGAGCGGAACGTGGCCGTCTTCCCGTCCTTCCTGGCCGTTAGAGAAAAGGGGAAGCCCCATCTGTACTGGATCCCTTGATTTTTCAGGGCTGTTAAGATCGGTCTTAGGGCCCCTCTTAAGCGTAGGGTATGCCTAGCCAGGTCCTGCAACAGCATGATCGGTTTACCTTTGTAGCTCAGTTCCCCTTTTTCTCTGGCTTTGCGGAGAATGATATCTTTTATTTTGAAAAAATGGATCCTGCAAATAACGTCCCGCGGTCTATTAGGATCCGTTGACTTGGGGCCCAGGGCTCTATGAATGCGATCGATTTCAATGTGGTGTTCTGCTGGGTCATCTATTAACTGCTGGAAAAATGATTGCGCCCATGCTTCTAAGTGTTGCCCTTCTATTTCTTCTGACAGGCCGCGTATTCGTAAATTATTCCTGCGGTTCCTGTTTTCCAGGTCGTCAATATGCATGATAATGCTTGTTATCTGGTCGGCTTGGGCCTGTATAGCTGGCCTATGTGTTTCTAAAATGGCCGCTGTACTTTCTTGTGTCTCCTCCACCTGCAGGATTCTATGGCCCAGGTGCTGCATGTCTGCGTGCATTTGTTCCATAACTTGTTTGTTGGATGCTTCCAGCCTCTGGAAAAGGCTGTCTAGCTCTGACCGTGTGGGGATTGCCATTATGCGGCTTTTCCATGCCTCTTCTCCCTCTGCTGCTGGGGGGGGGGGGGGTTCGCGCCCCTGTTTTTGTGACGGTGCTCGTAGTGTGAGGTTTGGGGGTCTGCAGGGCCTGGGACCATGTTTTCAGGTTCTGATTCTCCCCCTCCGTGTGGACTGGGGCTGGGGGTGAGTGTTTGCCATGTGGGATGCTTGGGCTGCTGCCCGCACTACTCACGCGTCCCCTGCCTGTGGGGGTGGTCGGTGGTGCTTCCCCCTCTGACTCAGATGCACTCCTGTGATCTTCTTTCTCCTTCTCTTCGCCTCCCGGCGGCTTGCTTCTGCTGTTTCCCCCTGGCGAGGGCTTGCCAGACCGCTGCTGCTTATCCCCTACGGGGGCCGGAGCCGGCGCCGGGCTCTCATGCTTCGGCGCTCCCGCTCTCGCGAGAGCGGGCGCCATCTTGGATCTTTCCGGCGCTTCTGCCGGAGCGCCGAGAAAACGCTCCAGGGTGCCTTTCTTACTGCTCGCCGCAGGTCCGGAGGTGCGTGGCTGTCTCCTCTGCATTCTCCTGCGGCTGCCTGTACTTCGTGGTCGCTGCTCGGTGCCTCAGAGCTGTCGACCAGGTAGTGGACGCGGGAGCTCACACAGAATGCGACTCACTCCGCCATCAGCCAGGACACGCCCCCCGGAAAAACACCTTTAAAAGGATTGCACTAAAATATACAGTTATGCCCTATCTACAGAACAGGGGGTAGCTTTATGATTGTGGAGGGCCGACTACAGGAAGCCCCACCACTCCCCATAGTCCCTACATGGTCCCACTCTACTCGTTCCCATGATAGCGCTGCAGATTGCTGATTGTACTCAGCAATTACCAGCACAGTCATCAAAATGGATAGTGTTGTGGTGTTGATGGCGACTGCTACTTCATTCATGCATAGGCCATCAGCACTAGTACTGTGAGGAGGACACTAAGAGGGACTATTACTAGGAGGGGGACACTAAGGGGCACTAGTACTGTGAGGGGGACACTAAGAGGGACTATTACTATGAGGGGGACACTAAGGGGCACTAGTACTGTGAGGGGGACACTAAGGGGGACTATTACAGTAAGGGGGACACTGAAGGCCTCTATTACTGGGAGGGGAACACTAAGGGGCACTGGTACTGTGAGGGGGACATTAAGGGGCACTAGTACTGTGAGGAGGACACTAAGGGGCACTATTACTGTGAGGGGGACACTGAGGGCCTCTATTACTGGGAGGGGAACACTAAGGGGCACTAGTACTGTGAGGGGACATTAAGGGGCACTATTACTGTGAGGGGGACACTAAGGAGCACTAGTACTGTGAGAGGGACACTAAGGAGCACTAGTACTGTGAGGGGGACACTAAAGGGCACTAGTACTGTGAGGGGGACACTAAGGAGGACTATTACTGTGAGGGGGACACTGAGGGCCTCTATTACTGTGAGGGGGACACTAAGGGGCACTAGTACTGTGAGAGGGACACTGAGGGCCTCTATTACCGTGAGGGGAACACTAAGGGGCACTAGTACTGTGAGGGGGACACTAAGGAGGACTATTACTGTGAGGGGGACACTGAGGGCCTCTATTACTGTGAGGGGGACACTAAGGGGCACTAGTACTGTGAGAGGGACACTGAGGGACTCTTTTACTGTGAGAGGGACACTAAGGGGCACTAGTACTGTGAGGGGGACACTGAAGGACTCTATTACTGTGAGGAGGACATTAAGGGGCACTAGTACTGTGAGGGGGACACTGAGGGACTCCATTACTGTGAGAGGGACACTAAGGAGCACTATTACTGTGAGGGGTACACTGAGGGCCTCTATTACTGTGAGGGGGACACTAGTACTGTGAGAAGAAATTAAGGGGCACTATTACTGTAAGGACGACACTAAGGGGCACTATTACTGTGAGAGGGACACTAAGGGGCACTATTACTGTGAGGGGTACGCTGAGGGCCTCTATTACTGTGAGGGGTACACTAAGGGGCACTAGTACTGTGAGGGGACATTAAGGGCACTATTACTGTGAGGGGTACACTAAGGGGCACTAGTACTGTGAGGGGACATTAAGGCCTCATGTCCACGGGGAAAATCAGATCCGCTGCAGATTCTACATGTAGAATCTGCAGCGGGTCCCTCCTGCCCCGCGGACATGAGCGCCGAAAATAAGAATTTAAAAGTATTTACCATCCGGCGCGGGCGGGGAAGGTCAGCTGTTCCTCACGGCCGGATCTTCATTTTCGGCCGGCGGATGAATTCCTGACGCCGGCGGCACGTCGCCGGCACGTCGCCGACGTGCCGCGCGCATGCGCCGGGCACATCCGCCGAGCCGAAGCAAGGAAGATGCGGCCGTGAGGAACAGCTGACCTTCCCCGCCCGCGCCGGATGGTAAATACTTTAAATTCCTATTTTAGGTCTCCCGCGGATCCGGACGGCTTCCATAGGCTTCAATAGAAGCCCGCGGGAGCCGTCCCCGCGGGAGACCCGCACGAAAATGGAGCATGGTCCGGATTTTTCCATGCTCCATTTTTTTTAAAATCCCTTTTATTGACGATCCGCGGGTATTTATCTACCCGCGGGTGGTCAATGCATCCCTATGGGATGCGGATCCGCATGCGGGAGATCCGCTGCGGATCTTAAATCATATTTTGCCCGTGGACATGAGCCCTAAGGGCACTATTACTGTGAGGGGAACACTAAGGGGCACTATTACTGTGAGAGGGACACTAAGGGGCACTATTACTGTGAGGGGTACGCTGAGGGCCTCTATTACTGTGAGGGGTACACTAAAGGGCACTAGTACTGTGAGGGGGACTCTGAGGGACTCTATTACTGTGAGGGGGGCACTGAGGGCCTCTATTACTGTGAGAGGAACACTAATGGGCACTATTACTGTGAGGGGTACGCTGAGGGCCTCTATTACTGTGAGGGGGACACTAAGGGGCACTATTACTGTGAGGGGACATTAAGGGGCACTATTACCGTGAGGGGAACACTAAGGGGCATTAGTACTGTGAGAGGGACACTAAGGAGCACTAGTACTGTGAGGGGGACACTAAGGAGCACTAGTACTGTGAGGGGGACACTAAAGGGCACTAGTACCGTGAGAGGAACACTAAGGGCCTCTATTACTGTGAGAGGAACACTAAGGGACACTATTACTGTGAGAGGGACACTAAGGGGCACTTTTACTGTGAGGGGACATCAAGGGGCACTATTACCGTGAGGGGAACACTAAGGGGCATTAGTACTGTGAGAGGGACACTAAGTGGCACTAGTACTGTGAGGGGGACACTGAGGGCCTCTATTACCGTGAGGGGAACACTAAGGGGCATTAGTACTGTGAGGGGGACACTAAGGAGGATTATTACTGTGAGGGGGACACTAAGGGGCACTAGTAATGTGAGAGGGGCACTGAGGGACTCTATTATTGTGAACGGTCACAAAGGGACACTATTACTATGAAGGCGTATTATTACTGAGAGAAGGCACAAAAAATATGGCTTAGTGTAAAAGGGGCGGGGCCTAACATAAACATTGATGCTTAGCGCACCGCAACAGTTATCCTTTTCATTGTTCACAAGTTAGTAGCCATGAGTCAGCACCATGCATGTGTGATCATCACTCATGTATAACAGCCGCGGGACCACGATAACACTCCATGATCATATCTGCTTTTTAATTTTTTACAATGTTTTCCAATATTGCGTACGATTTTCAGTAATTTAGGGGCGGAGCCTTCGAGAAAGAAAAAAGTGAACAGAACAGCAAAGGTGATTTTATTTTTTTAAAAAGGTGTAATCGCGGCAGCGGAGCTGCAGTTGTGATCCAATAGGAATCCGTTGTGTGCAGTACGAGGCAACATAACTGCATTGGAGCAATGTTTTGCGCGATTTATTGCGGCGCACCCGCGGTCGGCGTTGTGCTGGATTATTGGGATTTTCCAGCTGAAAGAAATGTCCTAGTCAAGTAGAATCTGCATAGTGGGGTGACGAGCGCCCCCGACCGCGCTCCCCTCATACCGCCGCCTGCTAACGTGTTTTTATGCCGTGCGTCTTCTGCTGCCTGCTGAGGGATCTTCACCTGGAGCACAGCGCAATTTTCCTGCTTCTGCAGAAAGGACAAATCTCCCCGCCGGAGGCTTACAGGCGACCTGTGGATTTAAAGCCTTTAAGTGACGTCTTTCAGGGGGAGAAAAATAAACAAACAGCGTGGAGACCATTACCGGCAGCGGACGTTCTCGCCGCTCTTACTGTGCGCGAGGCGCTGGGAGTCCGAGAGTATTACGCGAACATGTTCCGAAAAATAAAAATCAATGTTTGCTCGTAAATGTCTACAGGACTGATATGTCAGCACTGCTAGTAAAACGCGAGCCAGGCTGGAATTACAAGATGGCGGGGTGTCACGACTTAGCGCAAATGTTCTGTGGAGGTCGTCTTACGCTCGCCCTCTTGACCTACTAGATGAGTAGACCTTCTTCTTTCTCCAGCCCAGTTCCTCTGGACCCACCGGATGAGCCTACGGTCGGCTTAAGTCGACTATACAGGGGCTAGCGAATTGCGCCCAAGATTCTTGGGCGCAACTCGCATTGCAGAGCACACGGATTCTCCATCGACATGCTCCAGTTTTTCCGTCTCGGTACAAGAGGAAAAACGTCCGTGTAAATTAACCTATTGCAAAAATGCACAGAACTTGCGAGATTTTATTGGCCGCTAACAATGGTCTCACACGAACAGATTTTAATTGCGGAATCCGGTACGCAGGGTGACCGCATGCGGAATCCGACTCATTCGCGTGAGCCCGGCCTTACAGAGTGACATATTAGTGATGCATCACTTTATGTCCCTGCGTCCCCAAGCTACCTCGCCATCTTGGAGTCCGTGCTTCCCCACGGACTGTAATAACTCCAGCCTGATAATGAAGCGCCAAAGAAACAAGTAACACAGCGCATCCCAAACTGTATTCCACGCGCTAAAACCGCGTTCCACCTCCTGCAGGTGGTGCTACCCCTTACCTTAGGCCTCATTCAGGTGGGCGAACACATGTTGTGCTGTAGAAACTTTGGCGCAGCATGGACTCTGATCTGCACGGACTGTGCGCAATGCATGTCCTATTCGCATACGTAAAGATGAATGAGAATACGGCGTGCACCAATCTTTTTTTCACATAAAGCGCTGATACGTGAGAAAAAACGCTCGTGTGTGCGAATCCCTACAGCCTATGAAGGGTCCGCCCCCGTCTGCGGAATACATAAACTGATAATAATCCCATCGGCATGGATCATTATAAGAAAGCCTCTGGCTGAGTCCCTTATTTTGGCGCCGTGTGCCGTCCATGTAATTCCACAGACGGCGTATGGCCCCATTACAGCGTATCAGGCGATACATGCAGGCGTCCTTGTTTGTTGTTACATGTGCAGTGTCCAAGCGGGATGCGCCAAATTGGGGAAGACCATGGGGGAAACAAGATGGATGTCACAGGTGGCTCTGCGATCTCTCCCGGCAATGGCGGCAAAGGTACTTTAGTCGGTCGCTGCACAGTTTCACGGATGTGCTGATGCCTGTCAGTGTGCCATGACCAATCAGATAGCACACGTACTGGTGTCCATGTATTGTCCCATACGAGTTGCGCCGAGTCTCTCTCACTCTTACAGCTAGTGGGCACTACTGTGCCGCTACAGAGCTAGAGTTGCCACAAGGCCAGTAGGCCCCCGTCACAGCCGATAATTTACTCTAGAGCCGGTATTTAGTTTTCACAGCCATGTTGATGTTGCCGGTGTGAGGACCGCCGGCCCGCAGCCATGTATCATCAGGAGCTAGAACTGACGCTGAAAGTGCGGGCGGTACGCTCTGAGATCCTCATTGTGTCCACACACCCCCCTGCTATCTGCATTCCTGTATGTGGAGGGGGGGGGGGGGGTAGGATTTTCTATGAGCGCTGCAGTGGCGTCCCAACTAGAACTTCAAAGTGAGTTACAGGACTTGATGATATGATTGCTGCCCGGCTGAAGGTTCACAGGTGGAGAGGGCACCAAGAGCGGGCACTGTTATTGTTGGAGCCATTAAACAGGGCATTAATACTACCAGGGCCACTAAAGAGGGGCACCAATACTACTGGGGTCACTAAAGAGGGCACTATTACTATGAGGGCCATTAAGAGGGTGCAATATTGCTACTGGGATCACTACCGTGTTTCCCTGAAAATAAGGCCCTGTCTTATATTAATTTTTGCCCCAAAAGAGGCACAACGTCTTTTTTTTTTTTTGGGGGGGGGTCTTATACTCACCTAGCAGGTCATTCAATGCGATGCTGTGATTAGTTAATTGAGCGCTGCCTCTGATTGGCTAAGCCGCAGCGCTCGAGAACCAATCAGAGCAATCGCTTGCTGGAGGCAGGTTTACAAACTGAGGACTGCACGAAAGCCTGCCAGAACGCCCAAGACCAGCTGGAGGGTCTTGGATGGCACCTGCTTGGTGAGTATTGCTTTTTTTCATGTAGCTTAACTAGGGCTTATATTTCAAGCCCTCCCTCTGCCGCCGAAATCAGGATAGGGATTATTATTGGGCTAGGTATTAGTATCAGAAAACACTGTATTACTTCTGGGGTTACAGAGAGGGAGTCCTATTACTACCGGGCCAAATGAGAGAGGGCATTATTACTATTGGGGCCACTGTGAGGAAACACTATTACTAATTGGGTCACTGAGGAGGGGCATTATTACTACTGAGGACAATCTGAGGCACTAACACTGCTAGGGCCACTAAAGGGAGCACTACTACTATTAGGGCCATTAAGAGGGTGCAATATTGCTATTGGGGGTCACTGACAGGGCGCACTATTACAACTGGGGTTGCTGAGGAGCCCTATTACTGCTGGGGCCAATGAAAAGGGACATTAATACTATTGGGGCCACTGAAATAACAGCTGAGAACATACATTGTGATACGTGACGCCCCTATATCTTGGCCAGCATTCATTTGTGAGTAAGGTGACATTCCTATGTGCAGCGTCCGAGGCGCGGGCCCGCAGCCAATGAGACAGCGGGGTAGATAAAGACCTTGTCACGGGGCTCTATCATCTCCTCCCCTGGGGGGAGCTCAGGTCACAGGGCAAAGTAACCCGAAGTCACCTTGAAGCTCTTTGTCACTCGTGACGCCAGCGTTCCGTCCTCTGCAGTGAATCTTGGTGAAGTAAATAACTTAGTCCACACACGGTCGGTCTCTTTACTGGAACTTTAACAAAGCCCACTTTACAACACAATTTGGCACAATTACCCTTCTAGAAGGTGGAGCGACGGGGAGGATTCTCGGGGTAATCCGGACGAACCACAGTCCCAGTTATCTGTGTGATCCTGCTCCTGGCGACTCTCCCTCCAACTCTCTATCGGTAAACACTCACGTTTCTTGTGCCTTTCTCCCGCCAACCCGCTGTACTTCCTTCTCACTCAGCCCTTAGTGGCAGCACCGGCACATTCTGGGTAAACGGGTCCCAGGCCAAGCAGAAGGGAATTGCCAGGCTTCCTCCATCCTCCCCCCACAGACCGATCTGTGTGGCTCACTCACTGACTGCTCTTGCAAGCAGAACAGAAGACCACCTGGATCTCCATTTCTTGCATACTTGCAAACAAATATATATCACAGGATCACATGACACATGACATGATACATTTCTCAGACATAACCCAGACATTAACCCATTCAGTGCTGCAGAGGTGCAATACACATAACTCTGATGCACATGGAAGACACTGGCAATGGTACGAGACAGACATATAACATTATGAAGGGCCCCGCGCTATCTCTGGGCCACAGCCGATACCAGGCGGGGGTGAAATATAGCTAACGGACATGAAATAATGGTGTCCACAGACAACACATGGCGGTGGGCCCGTGGACGCGTGAAAATGCCCATGCCATGCATTAGTCTATCTGTCATTAATCATCTCCTGAGTATAATGAATGATGTGGGGTGTATAACATAATATAGTCATTATATACAAATGTGAGGTTTATTCATAATGGAGGACACTGATCAAAACTCTCTGCTCATAGCAACCAATCAGATACCACCTCTCAGTGCTCAGAGACTCTCTGGCCAATCATAGCAGCCATTTCATTGGTTGCTATGGGCAACCGCGACTTTCCCTGTTAATCAGGGTTCCATACAGACGCTCGTCTTCCAGGCTACGCCCACTCCCTGGCAGACACCGAGACGTGGCTTCAGGCGTCTCACCGTACGTCATCCTGGCGGCGGCGCTCCCATTACGTCACTTCCCCTTCCCGAGAAAGGTCGCTTTGACCGGCGATAAGTCTCCGCCATGTTGTCCCTGGTCGCCCGCTCCGGTGCCTTTTCCCCGTACCTATCCGCCACCTCGTATGCCGTGGCTGGGCAGCTGAAGCCGCTGGCCTCCGGAGTCGTCCTGCACAGTGATAAAGTCCCGCTGGATGTGAAGAGGCCGTTCCTCACCCGGGAGACCCTGAGCGGACAGGCCGCCTCTGGACCCCTCTCCGCCACAGCCGGCATCAGTGGTGAGAGCTGGGACGGGGGGAAAGCTGTTCAGGTCGTGTTAGTGACCCAAGTCTTCTCAGCGCCCGAGAACTACAAGTCCCAGCGTGCCCTGCGGGTTGTCTTGTATGTTCTCTAGTGCAGGGAATTCTGGGACTTGTAGTTTTCTCAGTTGCACAGGGCTCTGGTATAGCGGCTGGGGGTTTCTAGACCCTCGTTACGTACAATTCAGTTGTGTAATGGGGTTAATTTCTAGGAGCGTTGGAGCGCTTTTTTTTTTTTTTGGTGCACAAAAATTCCCATTCCTGCAAGAAGTACACAAAAATATGGCGTGCGCTCAAAAAAGTGATCGTTCTGCTAAAACATGGCGCTCGTGTATACGCAAATACATATACGCTCGTGTGACGCCGTGCCAAGGGTGCGTTCACACGGAAGACCTATGTGCGCATATTAGACCGGTCTCACGCGACTTGACTTCCTTTGCGGATTCCGTGATCAGCGGTAAAACGCGGGCATTGGACGCCGTGCATTTTCGTATTTTCCTTCACTCTTGTGGATGCAAGTTACGGATTCCGCTAGTGGAAGAAAAAACGAAAGGATGCTTTATTTTACCGCGAATTCTGCGCTAATGGCCTCCATTGAAATCAGTAGAGGCGTCCGACCCGCAGCCCGTACGTAAGTAACATCCCATATGGGCTGTGGATACCTGCGTCACCGCTAAGCGACGGCGCGGGAAAATACACGGCCAATCCGCGTGTAGATGAGCATTCGCTGAGTTGGTTCATAGCCGATATTGATAGGTATTCTGCGCCAAAATAGGACACGCTGCGGTTTTGTAGGCGCAGGGTGTGATTGGCGCAGTAGAAATCAGGGGCGTTTTTCAATGTAAATTGGCGCTGTAGACAGACTTTTTTTTTTTTTTGCGCAGATTTCAGATTCACGTCCAGCAAGAAACCATAACTTTCTGGTACCACACTGAGGCCTCACGTCCACGGGCGGGTCTGATTCCACATGTGGGATTCTGCAGCGGAATCCGCCCGAGGACCCTGCGCACCCATCTGGGTCTTATGTACTGCGGATGTGTGCCAAAGCGCCGGCGCAAATGTGCAGTACAGTTTTTTTTGTTTGTTTGTTTTTTTTAAACTCCTGCTTTCCCGCAGAATCCGCGGCCCATTTGCGTATCGGACGGTCTCCATCGACGTCAATGGAAGCCATCCGCCCTAAAATGGAGCGTGCTGCGACTTGTTTTCCGCATGCGGAAACCGGAAGAAAATGGCGCGTACGTCTTAAATTGCGGATCTTCCGCAGATCAAATCCACCAGAGGACATTGGGCCTTATGCTGCCTGTCCACGGGCGATGACCCGCCGGCGATAAATCTGTGTTGCTATAGAAAGCGCAGCGCCGGCGTCCACTAGCGGAGAATCATAGCGACTCTCCGCTCGCGGGATTTAAATCGCGGCATGCCGCGATTCTCCGCAGCGAGCGTATCTATCAGATAGGTTCACCTCGGAGACTTGGCAGCGCTCCTCCCATCTTCCCTGCGGCGGAATATCACTAGCGTGGACAGGGGGCCTTAATCTTCTCCCAGAGTTTTGCGCGCGGCTGCGTCCGTTGAAGAGGGCTAAATCCGCGAACGGATGGGAAGCAGTTTTTAAACATTAAAAAAAGTTTACAATCCGCCCGTGCGACGGCGATGTAGATGAAGTTCTCAAAACCTTCTCCACGTGCTGCAGGAAAAGTGACGTGGATTCCGCTGCAGTTTCTAGAGGCCGGAAATGTTGTGGCGAATCCCCACAGAGAAGAAATGGCGCTGCTCTTTAGCGGAAAATCTGCCAATTCTCCATGTGACTTCACCATTACCGTGAATTTCCAAATCTGGTCTTCACGCTGCGGGGCGGCATTTAAACCCGCCACATGTCCGCTATGTATGGATGTTGGTTCTCCCCGCTGTACTCAACGCTTTGCTGTGTATTTCTGTCGCAGGTCCCTCCAGCATCCGCTTCTTGCACAGCGATGTCACCGTACCCGATTTCGCAGACTACCGCCGCCCCGAAGTCGCAAACAGCACGAAATCCTCTCGCCCCAGTGATGAATACAGAAAAAGCTTCTCCTACCTGGTCACCGGCGTCACCACCGTCGCCACCGCGTACGTGGCCAAGAACGTTGTCACGCAGTTCGTATCCAGCATGAGCGCCTCCGCCGACGTATTGGCTTTGTCAAAGATCGAAGTCAAACTGTCCGAAATCCCCGAAGGCAAGAACGTGTGCGTCAAGTGGAGAGGCAAGCCCCTGTTCATACGCCACAGAACGCCCGGTGAGATCGAGAAGGAGGCTCAGGTCGACTTGAGCGAGCTCCGAGACCCTCAGCATGATCTTGACCGGGTGAAGAAACCAGAGTGGGCCATCCTGATCGGAGTCTGCACCCATCTTGGTTGCGTGCCCATAGCCAATGCTGGGGACTATGGAGGATACTACTGTCCTTGCCACGGTTCGCACTATGACGCCTCTGGTAGAATTAGGAAGGGCCCTGCGCCACTTAACCTTGAGGTTCCCTACTATGAGTTCGTGGAAGACCTTGTAATAGTTGGTTGAACTTTTCTATCCCTTTACATCCCTGAGGGCGTCCGTTACCTGCGCTCGCGCCTTCCGGCCTCCTGCGGTCAATTTCATGTATTTAAAGATCAGTCTCCGACACTTGAATAAATAATTGAGCTTGGCGTGACGGGTTTCTTTTTTTTCTACTGTAAGTGTGATTGTAACGCTCACTTCCATCCAGGCGTTTAATGTAAAGGAAACCGCAGCGTCGCAACGAAAGCCGCGAGCTGTAAATTCTGTACAAAGCACAATTAAATTCTAAGTTTATAACGTTTCTGCCATCGGCTTCCAGTTTTATGTACAATGTATGAAAAGTTCTGCAACTCTGACATAATTTCCGTTTATCACTATTTTAGAGGGCTTGGCTTGCTTTCAGTGAACGAAGAGCTTTTCTTTACATCCTTGTGTAAGCCGCAGTTGGAGGTTTGTTACAATGTTTCATCGCAGGTAGAAGTAATCCGGCTGCAGTTCAGGCTACTTTGTTCACTTAGGAAAACTTGAACTGACTTATTTGATTCATTGACAGCAAGCAGCGATCTTAAAAACGGTGAGGAATCGAAGCATGAAGGGTTAATGTATCAGAACTGGTGTAAAGGAAAGGGGTTGAACAAAGATGGACTTCTATTCCTTATGCTGTGGATAGGAAATAAAAGTCTGATCAGAGGGGGTCTCGCTCCTGAGCTAGAGAATAGGGGTCCCTTGCCCCCTTCTCACTATGGGTACATTGCACCCTCCATAGTGAGGAGATGGAAAGAAGCAGGCCATTGAAAATATAGACCTCTTCTTCTGCTTGTGTGGAGCTTGTTGACCACTAGACGCCTCTACGACGCACCCCATTACCAGAGTCTGAGAGGGGCGCATTATTGGGATAGGAGAATCTGGATGGTCGTATCGATGAATTGTCCCCCACTGGCCGTTCTGACCAGACTGTTAGGGGGTGTTGGGACCAGTCGCTGTGTGGGGGCACACAAGGTGACCAGGCTCAGGACGCCCCCTACAGACCACTAGTAGAGAGGAGCATCTAACCAGTCTCTTAGGAGGTGTTGGGACCAGTGGATGGGGGCACACAAGGTGACCGGGCTCAGGGCCCCCTACAGACCACCAGTAGAGAGGAGCGTCTGACCAGACTGTTAGGAGGTGTTGGGTCCAGTGGATGTGTGAGGGCACACAAGGTGACCGGGCTCAGGGCCCCCTACAGACCACCAGTAGAGAGGAGCGTCTGACCAGACTGTTAGGAGGTGTTGGGACCAGTGGATGTGTGAGGGCACACAAGGTGACCGGGCTCAGGACGCCCCCTACAGACCACTAGTAGAGAGGAGCATCTAACCAGTCTCTTAGGAGGTGTTGGGACCAGTGGATGGAGGCACACAAAGTGACTGGGCTCAGGGCGCCCCCTACAGATTACCAATAGGGAGGAGTGTCTGACCAGACTGTTAGGGGTGTGGGGACCAGTGGATGGAGGCACGCAAAGTGACTGGGCTTAGGGCGCCCCCTACAGATCACCAGTAGAGAGGAGTGTCTGATCGTCCAACAAGCACCAGCAGCTCCAACTGTTTTGTAATTTGCCATCGTTATACCCCTGTGTTTGAACCATCGAAGGACATTTGGTCACACGGCCTCTGACACCCACTGTTGCCCCCGTTTGCAGAGATGTTGTGAATGATGAAACGGGATGCTACAGAGTGGATGCAGGTTGTCTTTGGTGATGAATCCAGGTTTAGTTTGGGTGCTGACGACGGCCGTGTTCGTGTTTTGGAGACCGCGGGGTGAGCACCTCAATCCTGGCTTTGCTGTGGAGCAACACACTGCCCCCTGCTGGTGTGATGGTCTGGGGGGGGGTTACCACATATGACAGTCGGTCCCCCCTAGTAGAGGTACGTGGGACAATGACAGCTCAGTGATATGTTCAGGACATCCTGCAGCCACATGTGTTCCTCTTATGGTGGCTTCCAGCAGGATAATGCTCGGCCGCACACATAAGAGGGTCACAGGAGCCCCACAACATTGTCACACTTCTGTAGCCGCCTGGTTGCTAAATTTATTACCAATACAACATATCTGGGACATCAGCTTTGGCAGTCTCCATGTTTGCATGTTTTAGGGGCTCAGTTTCAGCAAATGTGGCGCAAAATGCCAAAGGATACCATAGGGAACCTGTATGCTTCTATGCCCGCCGGTATCACATCTTGTTTCAAAGCTAGAGATGGTACATCAGAGTACTAGAGCCTCCATGCTGGCACATATCACATCTTGTATCTAAGCTAGAGGCGGTACAACAGGGTGCTAGAGCCTCCATGCCCGCCCGTATCACATCTTGTATCCAAGCTAGCGGCGGTACAACAGGGTACTAGAGCCTCTATGCTCCTCCGTATCACATCTTGTATCTAAGCTAGAGGCGGTACAACAGGGTACTAGAGCCTCTATGCTCCTCCGTATCACATCTTGTATCTAAGCTAGAGGCGGTACAACAGGGTGCTAGAGGTGGTACCACAGGGTACTATAGCCTCCATGCCCCCGGTATCACATCTTGTATCCAATATGGGTCAGAGGCGGTGCTCCAATGGTATATGGAAATGCAGTAGAAACAGGACTGGTGTAGAGGGAGACTCACCACAACTGAACCGGTCCTATGTTTTAGGCACCGGTCAGTTTGTTGGTCCACGTGAGCCTCTCAAGCCAAAGTTTAATAAGATAGAAGTTAACGGTCCTAGGACATCCCAGAGGGAGAGCGGCAGAAGGCGACTCCAAACAGATACGTTTAAGGAGGAAAGAATATGCAATCAGGATAAAAAGGAAAAAACACTTTTGCGCTCTGTCAAACTATGTCAATGCATGTGGGGATCTTACTTGTTAGGGGGTGCCTGGACTCCTGGCACCCCTTACATCCAAGGAAGCAGAAAATCCAGTAGAGAAAGGCGTATTCCTGTAGATCAATTTATTGTATTTAAAACACATTAGTGGTGCTGCAAAAGTGTGTTTTTTCCTTTTTATCCTGATTGCATCTTGTATCCAAGCTAGATGCGGTACAACAGGGTACTAGAGCCTCCATGCCCCCCCCCCCGTATCACATCTTGTATCCAAGCTAGAGGCGGTACAACAGGGTACTAGAGCCTCCATGCCCCCCCCGTATCACATCTTGTATCCAAGCTAGAGGCGGTACAACAGGGTACTAGAGCCTCCATGCCCCCCGTATCACATCTTGTATCCAAGCTAGAGGCAGTACAACAGGGTACTAGAGCCTCCATGCCCGCCCGTATCACATCTTGTATCCAAGCTAGAGGCGGTACAACAGGGTACTAGAGCCTCCCTACAAGGGGTCAGTTCACCATAAATTCCCCTCTTGCTCTGATATGTAATCACTTATATCAATGTTCTAATCACACTGAGAAAATTTTCTTCCATCTGACGACTTCTGTGTGAGGGATATTACTGACAATGACTGTGTATATGTGTGATATATAATATACATATTCCACACACGCACTCCTCCTAGGGGAGGGATGGGTACTGATGCCAATAGATCAGTAGACGGTATTCATCCATGTAGTAAAGAGGTGACTGCAGGTTCGGAGCGGCTTTATATGGGACAATTATTGTCCAAATAGTTGCTGGTTAGTGAATGTAAACCTAGACCGTGCGGGGCGAGTGAGCTTTCGTTTACCAACCTCTTCTTTTTAGCTCACCTAAAAGTAGTCACTGATGAGACAATTGTCTGCATTTAAATGACTGATAATCTCTTTCAAAATGTAACGACTCGCTCTGTAGAACAATAATTCGCACACTGACATCTCCCTGTAGCGACTTTCAAGCTCCTCTTCGGGCGATAATTGTCTTATATAAAGCCACCCATGTTGTCCTGTCGGCTCGAACCCAGAATAATTCCCTGTATGGTCAACTGCTAAATCTGCATCATAGGAGTGACGGCGGCGGCAGCGCACGGCCACCACTTTATTAAGTCTGACGCCACTGCAGGTCAGTCCTGCGATCCCGGAATGACAAGCAGAGGGGAACACAGGACCCCCCCCCCCCCCCCCCCCCCCCGTCCTTGGGACCGGTGGAGGTCTCGGCAGTGACATCCTCATTGGTCAGGCTTATCACCTGCTGAGACAACTCCTTTCATCATGCCTGATCCTTTGACACGGGAGATAAGCTACGGAGCTGTGTGGGAAGACCGCTCGGTAGAGTGCCGGTTTGCGGGGTGTGCAGCAGTCAGAGACATGTTAAAGTCCAAGTACAGGCGTGACCTGTGTTTATTGTTAGTCCAATAAATCAAAGAAAATCCAGCCTTGGCTTCACGCATGAAAACAGTCCAGCTTCTCCAGCACTAATTTCACAGACAGTCCCTGCCTGTACAGGTCACTTACTGCAGGTGCACAAAACAACTATACCTTTTACCTCCAGTGGGTA
The DNA here is from genome assembly GCF_035609145.1 of Eleutherodactylus coqui. Classification (NCBI taxonomy): domain Eukaryota; kingdom Metazoa; phylum Chordata; class Amphibia; order Anura; family Eleutherodactylidae; genus Eleutherodactylus; species Eleutherodactylus coqui. The sequence continues at coordinate 12,796,072 of NC_089847.1, forward strand.
TAACAGACGGCCTGGTTCCAGCAGCCCTCCAGTCTCTCTTGTCTGTGAAAACTGCCACTTGTGGACCTTTTCATGGCCCACCCTCAGCACCTCTGCTGATTAACCTTGCCCCTCAAGCTGGAGTGGAGGAAGTGGAATGGATGGCCCCACTACCAACCGGCCATCTATTCCAAAAACCCAGGCCCAAAAGACTTTTAAAGAAAACATCTCCAGCAACTACTTGTTGGAGATTACATTGCACTCCTGGACTTTCATGTCTCAAACAGCGGGACATGAACTTCCTCCAGCCCCACTTGGCATAATAGCGGAACCTAGCGGCGACGTAACGACCATCCACGATCATCACGCCCCTCAGTACTTCACAGTTGGTACTGAAGAGGCTTTTAGCCATTTGTCTTCCTCCAAAGAGAGATTACTTTTTTTTTTTTTTTTTTTTTTACTGCCTTTGGAGCTGCACATTTAACATCAAATGGTGAGGAGACACAAAATTTGAGACTCCTGAAGTTTTGCAGACACTTTCACCTTGACGTTGGAAGTCTGTCTACTTATGTAGATGTCATATTGTAGCCAGTGCATGTGGCTGTGGTTCATCAAAGAAAGTAGAAGGCAACTTCCAAAATGTGGCGTCAAAAAAAGGTGCAACGTTTCAACTGCGTTATTCATTAATGGATAAAAAGACCCTTTTTACAGATGGCACTTTGGAAGCTTCTACTTAGATGATCTACATGGTTGGGTAAGCAGGATTATTCTCCAAGGAGTTATGCATCCGTGTTCTTCATATGTTTGGAGTGCTGTTCAGGTGGCTTTATGGCTGTGCTTCAGGGCGCCTATGGTGATGTGGGAAGCAATCATGAAACACATGGGGCTCCAGGCCCGGTGCACAATCAAATATATACACATTTGGAAAGACCCATTTGTTTTTTTTTGTTTTTTAATTTTGTGTTCTGGCCTATAATGACAAAGTGAATACAGAAATCTTTGAAATTTTTGTAAAATAGGTCAATGCAAAATGCTATTTTTTAAGTCTTCACACCCTATAAAAAATACTTAGTTGAAGCAGCTTTTTCTCTGCAGATCTTCTAAAGCTCTGTCAAGTTGGATGGGGGACGTCTGTGGACAGCCATGTTCAGGTCTTTCCAAAGATGTTTGATTGGGTTCAAGTCTGGTCTCTGGCTGGGCCACTCAAGGTTATTCACAGTGTTGTCCCTTTAGTCTCTCCTGTATTATCTTGGCTGTGGTCTTAGGGTCATTGTCTTGTTGGAATGTGACTAGAGATGAGCGAGCACGCTTGGATAAGTCAGTTACTCGAGCGAGCCTTCCGGGCTTCACTTTAGGGATGGCATTGGGCAGGTGATGAGCGGCGCCTGGTTTCCTCCAGACAGAACACTTTAGATTGCAGTCGAAAAGTTCCATCTTGGGTTCATCAGACCATAGAGTCTTGTTTCTCACAGTCTGAGGGTCCTTTAGATGCTTTTTGGTGAATTCCAGGTGGCTTTCATGTGTCTTTTACCGAGGAAAGACTTCTTTTTGCCCCTCTGCCATAAACCCCAGATTGGTGGAGGCTGCAGTGATGGTTGACCTTCTAGAAGTTTCTTCCATTTGCACACAGGGTCTTTAGGGTTCAGACAGAGTGAGCATTGGGTTCTTGGTCACCTCTCTTACCAAGGCCCTTCTTCCCTGATGACTTAGTTTGGTTGGTCGGCGGCTCTAGGAAGAGTCCTGGTTGTTGTTCTTCCATGTAAGAATTATGGAGGCCGCTGTTCTCTTAGGAACTTTGAGTGCAGCAGAAATGTTTCTGTAGCCTTCTCCAGATCTGTGCCTCCACACAATCCTACCTCTGAACTCTACGGGCTTTTTTTTTCCCTCTTCATGGCTTGGTTTTGGCTCTGATATGCATTGTGAGCTATGAGACCTTATATCGACAGAGGGTGTCTTTTACGTGTCTCGTATCAACTGAATTTACCACAGGGAACTCCAATTAAGATGTGAAACATCTCAAAGATGTTCAAGAGAAACAGGAGGCCACATAACTAAATTTAAAGTTTGATACCAAAGAATGTGAATTCTTATGTCAAAGCAAAATGGTAGTTCTAACATACAGGTGTCACAATGGGGCATTGAGTGCAGAACGATGATGAAAAACCTTTTTTTTGTTGTAATTTTCACAAGGCCACAACATAACAAAATGTAAATAAAAAAGTGAAAGGGTCTGAGGACTGTGTTGTACATACTTGGGCGGGTGTGAATTTTTATGGGGGAGTCATGGGAATAGGTGTTGACATGAATCTTGTACTTGGGACTCATTAGGTTTCTGTATAGCAGTACTCTACAACCTAGAACTCTCTTATAGTAAAACTGCTTTGACAACAGCTGGGGGTTGTAGTTTAATAACAGGCAGACGCACATGTGGCAGGATCAGGTCCTGTTTGTTGCTAAATATATGGCCGTCTGTATAGGGGGGTCTTATTAGCACTTGACTGACCAAAGCACACTTGAGTGACTCATTGGCCTAGTGTCTTCGGGCAAGTATACTCTGCGTTCTCACTGCTGTTTACAATGCCTTTGAATTCTGTATGAAATCTCGTAGTGTACCCTGCTTGTTCAGTGTCTGCACAGAGCTTGTGCTAGTGCTTTTTGCATTCTAGAAAGTGTTGCACGGTCATTGGGATAACTAATTGCCCCCTGACATTTATAGAAGCTAAGCTGTTACGAAGGATTAGTGGCAAGAGCATCTTTGGAGAGCAAGTAACGAAAAATATTGTCTTACCTAACGCTCATGTGCTTATAAGCAAGCAATGATAATACCAACATGAGATATAGAACACATCTGAGCCTCGTTTGGGATACTGAGGACAGAACATCCTCTAACAACATCTCTTCCTGACCAGTGTGTTCTTGTGACTTGCAGACATCCAGTACGTCCTTGATCCTTGGGAGACGCCATCCATAATGTTTCAATTACCAACTTCAGAATGAAACTGCCGCTATTCCGGCAAGACACCTTCCCAGACTCGTCGTAGATCACATATAATGCTTGTTCAGGTGCCGCTGTTGATAGAGGTTCTGTTCAGCTAACGTGCTGCTGATGAAGACACAACATAAGAAGAGATTAAACATCAAGATCTAGTGGAGATCGTCGGATTGGAGTCATGAAAGAATGTTTTCCCTTAAATGGGATTTTGTTTTTGCCTTCCTCTAGTCTAGATCAACATTGGGGAGGTAATAGGCTAAACTGGATGGACATGTCTTTCTTTGGCCTTACATACTATGTATTAAGTTATCAACAATTAGTATTCAATTTCTTTGAGATGAAACTTTTCTACAAGTGGCGTGGTTGAGAGGTCAGAGGCTTGATAAGGCGGTTATAGCTCTGTTCCTGTGCATTGACTATACAATAATATTCTGATCTTAAATAGGAAAGCTACCCAAAAAACCGTCATCGAACGTTAGAAGAGGTAAAAGGTGGAGGCCATAAGGATCGGACCATCAGTGAGTTCTAAAACTAAGGAACAAATGGAAGAGAAAAAGTGGGAGGTGGAGCAAACCCAAGTAGAGCCCTTGGCTTCGGGGTGTTAGCCCTGGGTCATGATCCTGGCATAGACCAATGGGGCTATAACTCCGTGTTTGTGGAACTGCTGCCAATCTAATTAATGCTCCACTGGGAGGAGTGTGGTAAGACCAAATGCTGAATAGTATGGAAAAGAATGGTATAACGGCGCAAACCCCCAAGGATGAGTCTAAAACAATGGTATGGCCTCCAAATGTTATGAAATAAGACAGTAGGTAAAATGTGTGGTCCAGACGGCTAATAGCTGCCTCTCTGCCCAGTCGGACCACGCAAAGGTTTCCCTACCCACCATTTTTACCACCGAAGCTATAAGGTGCAGATGTTTCTGTGCCTCACTCTCCTCTGTATCTTTCCAAGAGCAACTGATGAAGGGCTTTCACCCTGAAATGCGTTTCATCTGCTGGTTTTATATAATAATAGAGAAATTGGACTCCTGCTTGGAGCCATTCTACCACGTTTTTTTTTTTGTACCATTCCACATTTCGTCTTCCAAAGCTAAGGAGCTGCGCTTCTATTAAGTATCTCAACTTCTTAGCGGGACATCACCAAAGCAAGATTCAAAGAGAAGTGTCATTGTTAATAGCAAGAGCCCATCGTCTTTGATGTTCTAAAGGATATCCAGTGATGAAAAACTCAACGACGAAGGTGTTTTGGGGGCTCAGTCTTTCAGGAAATCGGTGGAGATCCCAGCTCACGAACTTCAGTGCTGTGATTTTCTAATATATCTCGAACAAGAGGTCTTTAACGTTCTACAATTCCCTTTATACCCTGTAGACATTACATTGGTATTGTATCATACCAAAGTTAATGAATTTTAGGGTTTACAGTCAATTTTAAACCTAGACATTCTGCTGAAAGTCAAGGGAAGGTCCCGTCCTTTATCTTCTCTCTCCTTGTCTCGTGGTTCATTGTTGTTGTCACTCAAAGACAAAATTACTGATCATAACCCAGAAATTCACTGGATCTTCAGGAAGTCACTTATTTGCTATCAAAATAACATCAATCAAGTGTTCTTACATCAGTCTCCGGTTATAGGAGCATCCTTTCAGAGAATTTCTCGAAAGTGACCATCAGAAAGTTCATTTCCTCTGACACAAGGCAGGTTTAAGCGCAGGTAATATGGCAGAATAAACACAGTATATTGGCAACCATGCTCTATTATACGTCCATATATCAATGTTCGGTCTAAATCCAGTCGAAGAGATGTCAATGTGTAGATGATGTCTGGCAATGTATGCTAATTAATGGTGAACCGTCCGATGGTTGGTTCACCTTGTGCTGTTGTCCGGGCACTCCCCCTCCCTCTTCTTCCTAAAATTGCCTCTGGAGGCGCTATGCGTTCCATATACTGCTCGCCTGAACTATACTAGTGATGGTGCGTACGTGTGACATCATTCCAGACCAACAGAAGTCACAGCAGATGTGCCCATTCAGTGGTTTAATGGTCAGTGTAGGGTTGCAGAGGTTTTAGCTTGTGGCATTGAACAATAAAAATTAAAAAAGCTATTTAAAAAAAAATGATTTTTAGAATTGAACATTTTCTGACGATTAATTCCCTGCGTATATCCTGGATGAGCGTAACAAACAGAGAAGTCCTGAATCGAAGAAGACCCAATATATCACTGGAGGGCAAGATGGCTGGACTCAGACTCATGGACTTTGGCCATGTAATATGAGCAGAGTCACTAGAAAAATCTATAAAGCTTAGACAGATCAGTGGCAGAAGAAGACCCGGCGCCAAAGAACACGATGGCCGATACTGTCAGAACCGATACTGGCATGGATATCACACAAGGAAAGCTGAAAAATATGGAGGGAGCTCTCCTGTAGAGTCGGCAAGGGCTGTGAAGGATTAAACGGCTAACAGCAATAATCTTTCAGGTCTACATTCTTGTACATAGGGGGCAGTATTATAGTAGTTATATTGTTGTACATAGGGGGCAGTATTATAGTAGTTATATTGTTGTACATAGGGGGCAGTATTATAGTAGTTATATTCTTGTACATAGGGGGCAGTATTATAGTAGTTATATTGTTGTACATAGGGGGCAGTATTATAGTAGTTATATTGTTGTACATAGGGGGCAGTATTATAGTAGTTATATTTTTGTACATAGGGGGCAGTATTATAGTAGTTATATTTTTGTACATAGGAGCAGTATTATAGTAGTTATATTCTTGTACATAGGGGCAGTATTATAGTACTTATATTCTTGTACATAGGGGGCAGTATTATAGTAGTTATATTCTTGTATATAAGGGGGAGTATTATAGTAGCTATATTTTTGTATATAGGGAGCAGTATTCTAGTAGTTATATTCTTGTACGTAGGGGGCAGTATTATAGTAGCTATATTCTTGTACACGGGGCAGTATTATAGTAGCTATATTCTTGTTCATAGGGGGCAGTATTATAGTAGTTATATTCTTGGACATAGGGGGCAGTATTATACTAGTCATAATCTTGTACATAGGGGGCAGTATTACAGTAGTTATATTCTTGTACATAGGGGCTGTATTATAGTAGTTATATTCTTGTACACAGGAGGCAGTATTATAGTAGTTATATTCTTGTACATAGGGGGCAGTATTATACTAGTCATAATCTTGTACATAGGGGGCAGTATTACAGTAGTTATATTCTTGTACATAGGGGGCAGTATTATAGTAGTTATATACTTGTACATAGGGGGCAGTATTATAGTAGTTATATTCTTGTACACGGGAGGCAGTATTATAGTAGTTATATTCTAGTACACAGGGGGGCACTATTATAGTAGTTATATTCTTGTACATAGGGGCAGTATTATACTAGTCATAATCTTGTACATAGGGGGCAGTAATACAGTAGTTATATTCTTGTACATAGGAGGCAGTAATATAGTAGTTTTATTTTTATACATAGGGGCAGTATTATAGTAGTTTTATTCTTGTACATAGGAGCAGTATTATAGTAGTTATATTCTTGTACAAAGGGGGCAGTATTGTAGTAGCTATATTCTTCTACAGAGGGGGCAGTATTGTAGTAGCTATATTCTTGCACAGAGGGGGCAGTAATGTAGTAGCTATATTCTTGTACAGAGGGGGCAGTAATATAGTAGCTATATTCTTGTACACAGGGGGCAGTATTATAGTAGTTATAGTCTTGTACAGAGGGGGCAGTATTACAGTAGCTATATTCTTGTACAGAGGGGGCAGTATTATAGTAGCTATATTCTTGTACAGAGGGGGCAGTATTATAGTAGCTATATTCTTGTACAGAGGGGACCGTATCATAGTAGCTATATTCTTGTACAGAGGGGGCAGTATTATAGTAGCTATATTCTTGTACAGAGGGGGCAGTATTATAGTAGCTATATTCTTGTACATATGGGGCAGTAAAATTTAAAAAAAAATTATTTTTTATCACCAATAGAGATAAGCGAGTACTAAAATGCTCAGGTGCTTGTTACTCGAGTCTTAATGCTCGAGAGCTCGTTTCGAGTAATGAACCCCATTGAAGTCAATGGGAGACTAAAGCATTTTTTAAGCTGACCAAAAACATCAGAAAGTAATGAAAACACCATATAAACGGATAGGGAACGGCAGGGGCAGCATGCATGGGGTGCATCTGAGGCTCCCAGGTCCTATTATTAAGCCAAATTGACGACAAGAGCCTGGCGGTCACCCCCCTAACAATTTACTTGGGACAGACCATAAGCAGCAAGGCACACGCGCTGGCACATCTTAGCTAAGCACCACACTAGCTGCAACCAAGTCCAATCACCACCTGCGGGTGACACCACTGCCTCTTCTCCTGTCTTACATGCTGGCATTGCTGTCCAACCCCCTGCACGAGCCTGCATACACAGCGCACACAAAATTTCCCCTGCGCAGCGTTCAACTACCCTCATAACACATGCTGGCTTGATAACCACACCACCTCCATGTCTATTTATAAGTGCGTATTGGATGAGGAGGAACCGGAGACTCACACTGCAGAGGGTTGGCAGGCCATGGCAACTACTCTCTTTAAAAGTGTGGGCGATAGCCCACAATGCTGATGAGAATTGATGATGAATTGATGTACAGTCATAATTCCAATCCCGTTCCACCACTGTCACAAAATTATCAGGAGCAGCAAATGTGGGCATAAAGGGGACTCAGATGCCAGTACTTCTACACATCCCCACAATGCAGCAGCGCATACTAACACCAAAGATTGCTTTGAAGCAGGAGGTGTCACAAAAACAGCCACCACAGGTATACAGTGACCCTGTGAACGGCTCATTAAATCAGTTACGCTTCCTGTGCACGCTCAAATCCAGTATCTCTGATAACTGTGGTAATTTGTAACACGAGAAATAATACATGCCGACCATCGCTGACCCCCAGGCCCCAAGGAAAAGGAGGTGGCATAATAAGCCCTAGAAACCGTGACCAAGGTAGGACCCGCAATACTCTGTGTGGGAAGCACGTGAGCGGGCCGAGGGTCAGACTCGGTCCCATCCTCCACCCGGTTGACCCAATGTGCCTTCAGTTACGGTTCCTTTCATCGCTTCAAAGACTAGATGAACAGATGCATCCCTCCCCCCCGCCCCCCCCGCCCCAGGACCTCAGCCTCTGCCCACACCCTCAGCAATCGTGGGCATAAAGCGGACTCTGACTCAGATGCTAGTACTGCTGTGAACGCCTCATTAATTCAGTTATGCTTCTTTTGATTGGTCCAAACCAGTGTCTCAGTTAACTGTGGTAACATGAGAGCAAATACATGTCGACCAGTGCTGATCCCCTGACCCCAAGCAGGAGGAAGAGGGTGCATAATAAGCCAGAGAAACCATGACTGAGGTAAGACCCGTAATAGTCTGTGTGGGAAGCACGTGAGTGGGTCCAGGGTCAGGCTTGGTCCCAGCCTCCACCTTGTGTGACCCAAGGTGCCGTGAGTTACATAGCTATGGGAAACCCATGTGTCCCCACACTTCATTCAGTGTATGTGTCAGATAGCTTAACAATGCAATGGGAAAGCCGTCTGCACCCTACCCAAGTCATACAGTGTATTTGTGCAAGACAGCTGAACACTGTGCTGGGAAACCTTTGTGCACCCACAGCATAGGCGAGCCCTTGAAACCCAGGGACAGTATTAAATATGAAGAAATCAGAGTGCCCAAACGTGGCAGAGTTTCACCCCGCCCAGGACCTCGGCCTCTGCCCACACTTCTGCCCAATTCATTCTTTGTATGTGTCAGATAGCCGAACACCACAATGGGAAAGCCTTTGTGCATCCACAGTATAGGCGGACCCCTGAAATATTTCTGTAGCAAGAGTATAGGCGAACCCCTCATACCTTTCTGTAGCAATAGTATAGGCGAACCTCTCAAACCTTTCTCTAGCAACAGTATAGGCGAACCCCTGAAACCTTTCTGTAGTAATAGTACAGGCGGACCCCTGAAACATTTTTGTAGCAATAGTATAGGTGGACCACTGAAACATTTTTGTAGCAATAGTTTAGGCAAACCCCAGAAAAAACCCTTTCTGTAGCAATAGTATAGGCGAACCTCTCAAACCTTTCTCTAGCAACAGTATAGGCGAACCCCTCAAACCTTTCTGTAGCAATAGTACAGGCGGACCCCTGAAACATTTTTGTAGCAATAGTATAGGCGAACCCCTCAAACCTTTCTGTAGCAATAGTATAGGCGAACCCCTCAAACCTTTCTGTAGCAATAGTATAGGCGGACCCCTAAAACATTTCTGTAGCAAGAGTATAGGCGAACCCTGGAAAAACATTTCTGTGGCAAGAGTATAGGTGGACCCCAGAAACCATTCTGTAGCAAGTGTATAGGCAGACCCTTGAAAAAATTTGTTCACGAAGAGTATCGGCGAAGCCCGAAGCAATTAGTTTGCTAAGAGTTTAGGCGAAGACCGGAAAAATTGGTGTACCAAGAGTACAAGTGTACCCTTGAAAATTGGTTTACCGCGACAACAGGTGAAACCCATAAACATTTTTTAAAGATAGAGGTCGTTGTTGCTTAATTTGTAACAGAGCCTGGAGGCAGCCCTCCGAAAAAATTGGTTTTAACAGAGCCTTTTGGCCCGCAGAAAAATTGGCAGTTCAGTGTGATGACATGCTGTTTTAGGAGGAGGACGAGGAGGAGGAGTAAGATCCGAGAGGGATAGACCAAGCTACTTCTCCCCTTTTTTAGGGTTAGAGAGAGGATGCATATTTCTCCTGTTGCAGCTGAAAGAATCTTTATTTTCCGCTGCTTTCCACCGATGGAGAAGAGAAGTCTGGGGAAATCCAGCATTTGTTCATCTTAATGAGTGTAAGTATGTCGGCGCTGTCAGTTGACAGGCGGGTACGCTTATCCGTGATAATCCCTCCCAGCAGCACTACACACCTTCTCTGATAAGACGCTAGCAGCAGGGCAGGCCAGCACCTCCAGGGCGTACAGCGCAAGTTGGTGCCACGTGTTCCAGCTTTGACACCCAACAGTTGTATGGAACAGAGGCATCCCTCTGACGGAGTGGTGACACAGTCTGGCTAGGGAGCCATAAAACTGTCAAAGGCCTTGAAGAGTGTTCCCCTGCATGCTTTGGACATGCTGCAGGAGATGTGCTGGTGTAGGGCAGGGAAGGCACATCGGGAAAAATAGTGGCGACTAGGGACTGAGTAGCGGGGGACCGCCGCCATCATGTTTTTCAAAGCCTCTGTTTTGACTAGCCTGTATGGCAGCATCTCCAGGCTGAGTAATTTGGCAATGTGCACGTTTAAAGATTGTGCATGCGGGTGGGTGGCTGCGTATTTCCGCTTACGCTCCAACCCTTGTGTTAGCGATAGCTGAACGCTGTGCTGAGAGACATTGCTTGATGGAGTGGAGGACCGTGGAGGTGAGGGTGTAGGTGGAGGCCGGGAGGCACTCGTGCCTGCGTCCTGGGAGGGGGATTGGATCTATGTGGCAGGTTGGGGCACAGGGGAAGAGGCAGTGGTGTGACCCGGAGGCGGTGAATGACCTTCGTTCCACCTTATGGGGTACTTGGCCATCATATGCCTGCGCATGCTGCTGGTAAGCAGACTGGTAGTCGTGGCTCCCTGACTGAACTTGGTGCGGCACAGGTTGCACACCACTGTTCGTCGGTCGTCCACACTCTCACTAAAAAACATCCACATCTTTGAACACCTAGCCCTCTACATGGAGGCTTGCTGCGAGGGGGTGCTTTGGGAAACAGTTGGGGGATTATTTGCTCTGGCCCTGCTTCTACCCCTGGCCACCCCACTGCCTCTTCCAACCTGTCCTGCTGCTGCACTTGCCTCCCCCTCTGAAGCCCTGTCTTCAATAGGCTTAGCAAACCAGGTGGGGTCAGTCACCTCATCGTACAGCAGCTCTTCCTCTGAATCCTCTGTCCGCTCCCCCCTCGGACTTCCTGCCCTTACAACGACCTCACTGACAAACAACTGTGTCTCATCATCCTCATCCGCAAAAAGCGCTTGAGACAGTTGCCGGAAGTTCCCAGCTTCATCACCCGGACCCCGGGAACTTTCCAAAGGTTGGGCATCGGTCACGACAAACTCCTCCGGTGGGAGAGGAACCGTTTTTTCCCACTCAGGGCAGGGACACGAGAACAGTTCCTGGGAGTCTGCCTGCTCAGAATCTCTCCTTTTCCTGGAGTGATGAGGCTGGGAGGAAGGAGGAGCAGCCAGAGGATTCAGAGGTGCAGTCCCTAGGCTGAGGGTAGTGGACTGCGTAGAAGACTGGGTGTTTGATACATTGCTGGACGCGTTATCCGCGATCCACGACAGGACCTGCTCACACTGCTGTGCTTGTCATAAAGGTCTACCACGCGGTCTCGCAAAATGTGGGATGAAGCTGAGGAGCGGAGAGACGTGGCGCTCTCCTAATCCCTTAGCAGCCGGATCTGATTCACCCCGCCCAGGACCTCAGCCTCTGCCCACACCCTCACTTGGACGTCTGTGCCCGCGTCCTCATCCTCGACCCTTACCCGTACTCATCAAGTCGGATAAAGCAGGGCCCAAATAAATTACCCCACTGTATATCACTGAGAACTGTGGCTAATTCACCGCACACAGAGACTTGTAGATACCGGAGGCTCTATGCTGTGAACGAAAAAAATTAACCCGCTGTCTTGCGCTGATACCGAGGGGTCATTTACCGCTCACAGAGACTTGTAGATAAGAGAGGCTTTGTAGTGGGAGAAGACTCTAAAGCCAGTGGATAGTACTGGTAACTGCGGCTACTTCACCCCATACAGACAATGGTAGATGTGAGATGCTCTGCACAGGGGTAGAAAAAAATTAACCCACTGTTTAGCAATGAGAATTATGGCTAATTCACTGCACACAGTGAATAGGAGATGTGAAATGCTCTGCACAGCCCCAGAAAAAATTAACGGACTGTTTAGCGATGAGAACTCCGGCTGATTCACCGCACACAGCAAATGGAGGATGTGAGATACTCTGCAGAGCCCCAGGAAAAATTAACTCACTGTTTAGCGTTGAAAATTACGTCTAGCTCACCAGACACAGCGAATGAGAGATATGAGATACTCTGCAGAGCCCAGGGAAAAATTAACCCACTGTTTAGCGATGAAAACTATGGCTAATTCACCGCACACAGAGAATGATATAGGTGAAATGCTCTGCACAGGCCTAGATGCTTGAAAAAAAATTGGTGCACTAGTGCTCCCAGCCAGCCAAAAAAGTAATGCACATAATGAGGAGTAGCCCTAAGAAGGACCGTTGGGGTTCTTTAAGACAGGATCCTCCCTACTCTAACACTTTCCCTATCTCAGCAGCAGCTCTTTCCCTAAGCTCTGCGAGCATGCGTCTGAGGCGAGCCGCGGGCGGGACCTGTTTAAGTACTCGGCGGTCACCTGATCTCGCCAGCCACTCACTGCTGTTGGCGGGCAGTGGGCTTGTACGTCACAGCAGGAAGTGGTAATGCCTTCCTTGTATGTTTAGTGGCTAAAAAATGGCGCTAAACATGCGGGGAGGGAAAATGAAATTGACTTGAGTACCGCGTGGTGTTCGACTCGAGTAGCGAGCATCTCGAGTACCCTAATACTCGAGCGAGCATCAAGCTCGGACGAGTCTGCTCGCTTATTTCAGATGGCGAAGCAGCATTCTTCATCTCATCAGTCATTTTATGTTCAGTTTATCATCTCCTTTACATATTTGCATGAGCAGCATCAGGATGACGCGTGGAGTAATGACGACCCTGCTTACAATGTATAGAAGTGCAGAGCCCGGTAGAGTCCACGGTCTATATATTATAATATACCTCATACACACAGCTCTCGCTTGATATTCCTGGCTGGACAGGAATGGGCTCTTATTGTGATTTACTCAAAGGTGAATGGAAACAATTCTGCTGTGATGTAGCTGTATACAGCGAGGGGCCCGGCCATTGCTGTGCGCAGAATAGATGAGTGCCGGATCACAGACCGCTCTGGCTTATATCAGGATCCACTTTTAGTCCGGTCTTCTGATGTAAATGAATAGATGTTTTTTGTTGAATCATTGCATTTTATAATTTGTTCAGCCTACAACTAGTTATGAGTAGAGATGAGCGAGCACCAAAATGCTTGTTTTGTTGTTTTCTTGGTTCGTGTTTGTGTCTCCCTCTCCTTAGCTCTGTGAAGAATCAGAAACACAGGAGATCCAGCACTAAACTCTAACTTCCACCACAGGCAGAGGGAGACTTAAAGGGGTTGTCCCGCGCCGAAACGGGTTTTTTTTTTTTTCAACCCCCCCCCCGTTCGGCGCGAGACAACCCCGATGCAGGGACGTACAGAAAGCTTACCGGAGCGCTTACCTTAATCCCCGCGCTCCGGTGACTTCTATACTTACCTGTGAAGATGGCCGCCGGAATCCTCTTCCTCCGTGGACCGCAGCTCTTCTGTGCGGTCCATTGCCGATTCCAGCCTCCTGATTGGCTGGAATCGGCACGTGACGGGGCGGAGCTACACGGAGCCTGCATTCTGCACGAGCGGCTCCATTGAAGAGAGCAGAAGACCAGGACTGCACAAGCGCGGCTAATTTGGCCATCGGAGGGCGAAAATTAGTCGGCTCCATGGAGACGAGGACGCCAGCAACGGAGCAGGTAAGTAAAAAACTTTTTATAACTTCTGTATGGCTCATAATTAATGCACAATGTATATTACAAAGTGCATTATTATGGCCATACAGAAGTGTATAGACCCACTTGCTGCCGCGGGACAACCCCTTTAAGTAAATAGCAATGAGCTAAGTGCAAGGCCAGGCTAAATAGTCCTCCCAAATAACCCACAGGTGAGACCCAGCAAGTCTGACCTAAAACCACTCATACTAGAGCCAGAAGAGTAAGAGAACCAAAAGAAAGACCTGAGCCAGATTACTAGGAAGGAACAGATCCCAGAACCCCCACAACAGTACCTCCCCTTGTAGAAGGGGCCCCTTAGGACCAGGTTGATTCGGAATATGAAAATGTTTTACAAGACGATCTGCAGCCGGTACCCATGTCCTTTTCTCAGGACTATAACCACGCCAATGCAATAAATACCGTGGTCACCATCGTTTATATCTTGTTTCCAGTCATTTTGAAAAATAAGACATACTAATGCATGCCGCTGTGCTCTGCCTATGTGACTCAGACAGCACACGGACGGGCGTCTGTGTGCTGTCCGAGGCAAGTTGCGCCCAAGCCTCTTGGACGAAAGTGCATGTTATTAATTTCAATCCCCACTCAACTGGGTCTTAGGCGTCCAGTGGGAGGTCCTATTCAGGCATCCTACCACTATCTTTGTATGACCACTTATACATGGGCGGCTGCCAATCACTTATAGAACTGCCCACTAGACTCCTACAGACAGACCGCCTACTGGACTCCTACAGACAGACCGCCCACTGGACTCCTACAGACAGACCGCCTACTGGACTCCTACAGACAGACCGCCTACTGGACTCCTACAGACGGACCGCCCACTGGACTCCTACAGACAGACCGCCCACTGGACTCTTACAGGACTGAGCAGAGGTTGAAATGAATAAAATGCAAGTTCTACTGAATCCTCTATCTATCGTCTGCAGGTACAGAGGGATGAGTCCGTTCTTATTTACTCATTTTTCGAGAATGAAGAAACTAAGCAAATACAACGACCTCAATTCTAGCAAATGATGGAATGAGAATGGCCGGGCTCGACCGTCTGCATACAGCTCTGCAGGGCGCCTGGAAATACACAGCAGCGCAGGTCACACAGGGCGCAGGTGAGAGAGGGATGAGGACAGTCACACCACAATGGGGACATGATAAAGGGCGGCTCCTCCTCCCGCTGTCGTGGCCTCCCAGGCACACGGAGCCCTTATCAGGGATTTCTGTGAAGTCAGGCCAAGCCCCCCGGTCCTTCTAGCAGCTGGAAATCTGAGATTGGATGGAAATGAAGTGCGGCGACATCAATGGCCTCTCATCGGGAGAAAACAAAGATCAGGGAAAACTTCTATAGAGAACTGCGGTAAAACCGCGACGCTGATAATTGTAGCTGTTTCTGCAACAAAGAGGGAAGAAGATGAGCGCACATATTGGTTTCATCCTGCCAGGGCCCCAGCTATAACCTGGGACTCTCCGGCAGCCGAGAACTAGAATTCCCAGAATGCTCTTGACGGCTCAGTGCATGCTGGGAGTTGTAATTTCACAGCAGCCTGTTGCACGGAGAGAATGAAACGTCTCTTGTTGGATATCGTCATGTGACTCTGCACTTCTGTATCCCCACTTTTTGGGCCTTTTAGATTGTATGTGTATACTTTTCAATTCCTCACCTCTGCTTTCTGTCAGTGAATGGATAGAACGTACCTTACTGGCTTGGACCTGTTCACACAGCATTTCGGCAAACCCCTCCCCCCCCCCCCCAATTGATCTGTATGGGATCTTGGGCGCACAAAAAAGTAGTAAATGCTGCTTTTTTTTTTTTACCTATCTTTCGCCGGAATACGCCAGCTGGTCCGAGAGACTCCTATGAGAGCTGCCAGAAAAGAGAGGTGGGATGGAGTTTAGCAGCGGCTCTGCTAAACTCTCTCACACTCTCTGGCCCTTACCGGCTGCCAGCAAAGGGAGGTGGCGGGAGATTAGCTGACTAGTTCTGCTAAGCTCCTACCCCATCCTTCCCCCTTCCCTTGCTGGCAGCTGACAAGGGGCGGAGAGGGGGCGGGAGTTTAACACATTAGCTCCCGCCCTGTCCTGCCCCCTCCCTTTACCGGCAGCTGGCGGAGAGGGGGAGGGAGTTTAGCAGAGTTAAAATCTTTCCCGTCGCTCAACGGTATTCCGGGCTGTGGGGCCGTCTGAATGGGCGTTAAAACGGTAGATGCAGCCGCAGCTCGGTCGCAGCTGCCTCTTGTTCATTCAATTTTTTTTAACCGTGACGCAGGCGGCTGAAGATTGCATTGACCGTGTGAAGGAGCCCTTAGGGCGCCTTCAGACGACCGTATATTGGCCGGGTGCCGATATACCGCACCCCTCTCTGCAGGGGGAGGAGGCTGGAAGAGTCGGGAGCAGTGCTCTGAGCTCCCGCCCCCTCTCCACCCCTTGCCACTTTTTGCAATGGGAGAGGCGGGGCAGAGCTAAGTGCTGGAACTTAGCTCTGCCCTGTCCCACCCCCTCCCATTGGAAACAAGGTGTTCCGAGGGAACGCCCAAAGATAGGACATGCCACGATTTTTTTCGCATTGCGATGCCAGAAAAAGTCGCTCCTGTATCACCCATTCAAAAAAAATGGGATTCACATTCATGCGAGGTTTCTGCATCTCGCAACGCACAAATCTTGCACGATTGTCTCGGCTGTGTCAAAGCGGGATAACTGCGCTTTATTATAGCGTTATCGCCATATGCAGGTTCCTGGGTTTTTACTACGTGTTCAGCATTACTACTTAGTTATTTGATGTTGTGCTGCTACTTTGTCACCCCTTTCTTGGTCCCCTGATGAAACGCGTTTGGACCCATTTCACTGATTGTGGACTTTATCGCTCCCCGTTTTCGGTACTGTTGTTAGGGCTCTTTAGTATGCAGGGTTTCTGCGGAGTCGCTATTTTCAGGGCGATCTGTATGTTTTCCGTGCGCAAGGCGTGTGCATTTACACGCAGCAAAAGTCTGAGTTCCAGATGTGTTCCTTTTACTGCACAATTACGCAGTGTTTCACGCATGTACTTACGCATTTTGGTGCAGGAAAATAGAGCATGCTGCATTTTTGGCCAGGCCTACACACGTACCCTCAGGGATATACTATACCGCCATATGTGTCCCAGAAATATACTGTGCCACACAAGAGATCTCAGACATATACTATACCGCCATATGTGTCCCAGAAATATACTGTGCCACACACGAGATCTCAGACATATACTATACCGCCATATGTGTCCCAGAAATATACTGTGCCACACACGTGATCTCAGACATATACTACATCGCCATATGTGTCCCAGAGATATACTGTGCCACACACGTGATCTCAGACATATACTACACCGCCATATGTGTCCCAGAGATATACTGTGCCACACACGTGATCTCAGACATATACTACATCGCCATATGTGTCCCAGAGATATACTGTGCCACACACATGATCTCAGACATATACTACACCGCCATATGTGTCCCAGAGATATACTGTGCCACACACGTGATCTCAGACATATACTACATCGCCATATGTGTCCCAGAGATATACTGTGCCACACACGTGATCTCAGACATATACTACATCGCCATATGTGTCCCAGCGATATACTGTCCTACTGTGTGCCAGACAAAACTAAAAATTCATCCAGACCCTAAAACCAGTTCCTAAGTTGTAGGTAGACCCCAGATGAGCGCCCCAAAAAATCAGATCGGACCCTTCTATTTACCTACCACTCCACATACCTATCCTCTTGGCTTCTAGATGCCAGTGTTAGGACCCTGTGTTTGGTGGCAGCTGCGGGCGCAGAGGACCCCAGCGGTACGTGCTTCCAGTCTTTCTCTGTTGGACAAAATATCTAACAGAGTGGAACTCGGCCACCTTAAGGCCTCGTGTCCACGGGCGAAATCAGGCCCGCCGCGGATTCTTCATGGAGAATCCCGCAGCGGGTCCCTCCTTTCCCGCCGACATGAGGCTAAAAAGAAGAATTTACTCACCTGTCCGGACGCTGCGGACCTGCCCTGCGTCGCGGCCGGATCTTCTTTCTTCGGCCAGGCGGATGTGCTCGGCACGCCGGCAGCGTGCCGCGCGCATGCGCCAGGCACTCCATTTTCTTTTTAACTCCTGCTCTCCCACGGAAATTCAGGTGCGGGCGTACCGGGCGTGGATCCGGACGGCTTCCATAGGCTTCAATAGAAGCCCGCGGGAGACCTGCACTACAATGGAGCATGCTGTGTTTTTTTCCCCGCACACGCAATCCGCGCCTCAAGGGGAAAATGACATCCGCAGGTATTTAACTACCTGCGGGTGTCCAATGCATCCCTATGGGGCGCGGATCCGTGTGCGGGAAAAACGCTGCGGATTTTAAATCTTCTTTTTACCGTGGACATGGGGCCCAAAAGTCCACGGGCCCCGATACCTGTGCCAGGTGCCTCAGATGTCCTGGTGGGCACCCGTGAGACTGACATGGGACACTGGGATTACCCGCAGCCACATTGTAATGCTTTGGGTAGAGTTACTGTAATCCTTGGGTTTCCTCATCTGTGACTTCGCCCCCCTCCCCCCCCCCCCATCCTAATCCCGGGGAGAACCGCGCAGCCATTGTTTTCCTATGTGAGATGTTTGTACTGAAATGTTCATTAACTAATGCGCCTCGTCTTAAGTCATCTGCTTAATCTTAATGTACTTCCTAGAAATCTGGGCTCCGTGTATTTAGATGTAGTAATTCAGTCCGCAGACAGTCAGCGCGGAGATATGCAAACATCAGGATATGATAAAGCAGTCGCTCAACACAATCTGAAGCCTCGTTCATTTCAGCCGACTTTACAGATTTAATTGGCTCCGTAAATGACTTATCAGAAAGTAAATAGTAAATCATCCTTAAAACTTCATTAAATCACTCAGAGCCGCCCCATGCTGCAGGTCGGCTGATATCTGCATTGTAATAGCTGACAACTCTGATAAGCTATACATCCTGTATATAGTTATATATGTGCAGCTGGTATAAGTTATATATCTCCTGTATATAGTGATATGGAGCATGCTGGTATAACCTGGGTATCTCCTGTATATAATTATATATATACAGCTGGTATAAGTTATACATCTCCTGTATATAGTGATATGGAGCATGCTGGTATAACCTGGGTATCTCCTGTATATAATTATATATATACAGCTGGTATAAGTTATACATCCTGTATATAGTGATATGGAGCATGCTGGTATAACCTGGGTATCTCCTGTATATAATTATATATGTACAGCTGGTATAAGTTATACATCTCCTGTATATAGTGATATGGAGCATGCTGGTATAACCTGGGTGTCTCCTGTATATAATTATATATGTACAGCTGGTATAAGTTATACATCTCCTATATATAGTGATATGGAGCATGCTGGTATAACCTGGGGATCTCTTATATATAAGTATATATGTACAGCTGATATAAGTTATGCATCTCCTATATATAGTGATATGGAGCATGCTGGTATAACCTGGGTATCTCCTGTAGGTAATTATATATGTATAGCTGGTATAAGTTATACATCCTGTATATAGTGATATGGAGCATGCTGGTATAACCTGGGTATCTCCTGTATATAATTATATATGTACAGCTGGTATAAGTTATACATCCTGTATATAGTGATATGGAGCATGCTGATACAACCTGGGTATCTCCTGTATATAATTATATATGTACAGCTGGTATAAGTTATACATCTCCTGTATATAGTGATATGGAGCATGCTGGTATAACCTGGGTATCTGCTGTATATAATTATATATGTATAGGTGGTATAAGTTATATATCTCCTGTATATAGTGATATGGAGCATGCTGGTATAACCTGGGTATCTCCTGTATATAATTATATATATACAGCTGGTATAAGTTATACATCTCCTGTATATAGTGATATGGAGCATGCTGGTATAACCTGGGTATCTCCTGTATATAATTATATATATACAGCTGGTATAAGTTATACATCTCCTGTATATAGTGATATGGAGCATGCTGGTATAACCTGGGTATCTCCTGTATATAATTATATATATACAGCCGGTATAAGTTATACATCTCCTGTATATAGTGATATGGAGCATGCTGGTATAACCTGGGTGTCTCCTGTATATAATTATATATGTACAGCTGGTATAAGTTATACATCTCCTATATATAGTGATATGGAGCATGCTGGTATAACCTGGGGATCTCTTATATATAAGTATATATGTACAGCTGATATAAGTTATGCATCTCCTATATATAGTGATATGGAGCATGCTGGTATAACCTGGGTATCTCCTGTAGGTAATTATATATGTATAGCTGGTATAAGTTATACATCCTGTATATAGTGATATGGAGCATGCTGGTATAACCTGGGTATCTCCTGTATATAATTATATATGTACAGCTGGTATAAGTTATACATCTCCTGTATATAGTGATATGGAGCATGCTGGTATAACCTGGGTATCTGCTGTATATAATTATATATGTATAGGTGGTATAAGTTATATATCTCCTGTATATAGTGATATGGAGCATGCTGGTATAACCTGGGTATCTCCTGTATATAATTATATATATACAGCTGGTATAAGTTATACATCTCCTGTATATAGTGATATGGAGCATGCTGGTATAACCTGGGTGTCTCCTGTATATAATTATATATGTACAGCTGGTATAAGTTATACATCCTATATATAGTGATATGGACCATGCTGGTATAACCTGGGTGTCTCTTATATATAAATATATATGTACAGCTGATATAAGTTATGCATCTCCTATATATAGTGATATGGAGCATGCTGGTATAACCTGGGGATCTCTTATATATAAGTATATATGTACAGCTGATATAAGTTATGCATCTCCTATATATAGTGATATGGAGCATGCTGGTATAACCTGGGTATCTCCTGTAGGTAATTATATATGTATAGCTGGTATAAGTTATACATCCTGTATATAGTGATATGGAGCATGCTGATACAACCTGGGTATCTCCTGTATATAATTATATATGTACAGCTGGTATAAGTTATACATCTCCTGTATATAGTGATATGGACCATGCTGGTATAACCTGGGTATCTCCTGTATATAATTATATATGTGCAGCTGGTATAAGTTATACATCCTGTATATAGTGATATGGAGCATGCTGGTATAACCTGGGTATGTTCTATATATAATTATAAATGTATAGCTGGTATAAGTTATACATCCTGTATATAGTGATATGGAGCATGCTGGTATAACCTGGGTATGTTCTATATACAATTATATATATATATATACAATTGGTATAAGTTATACATCTCCTGTATACAGTGATATGGAGCATGCTGGTATAACCTGGGTATGTTCTATATATAATTATATATGTACAGCTGGTATAAGTTATACATCCTGCATACAGTGATATGGAGCATGCTGGTATAACCTGGGTATGTTTTATATATATATAGTTATACATCTCTTGTATACGGTAATATGAAGTTTAGATGATCCACATGTCCTTTACTTCCATCTTTCAATGCAGTTTCTTCTGTCTTTGGGCTCATGTAATATCCCTTGCTGGTTGAGGGATTTATTGTCTCCGGCCCGTAGTGGTCTGCTGTGCGGCACAGATATTACACGCCGATCCTTCTTAGTATGCAGGAACTTGATCAGAAATTACGGCTTCTTTATGAGGAAAATTATGAGTTGCTGAATTATCTCTCTGAAAGACACCTCCAGTATTGTCCAGTCATCAAAAGCAGCAAATGAAGCAGAGTAACTGCCCAGTATACAGCCGCTGCAGACGGAGGACAATTTGTTAGTCACTAATGGCCAAAGAGGGTCGGAGGCACATCCTGCTGCTGCATGTCAACTGATTTGGGCACACTTAAACACTTTTTAAGCATAGTTTAGTTTTATATTATACTCTATCTATCTATCTCCTATCTATCTATCTATCTATCTATCTATCTATCTATCTATCTATCTATCTATCTATCTATCTATCCATCTCCTATCTATCTATCTATCTATCTATCTATCTCATATCTATCTATCTATCTATCTATCTATCTATTTATCTATCTCATATCTATCTATTTATCTATCTCATATCTATCTATCTATCTCATATCTATCTATCTATCTCTCTATCTCATATCTATCTCTCTATCTCATATCTATCTATCTATCTCCTATCTATCTATCTATCTCCTATCTATCTATCTATTTATCTATCTCCTATCTATCTATCTCATATCTATCTATCTCATATCTATCTATCTATCTATCTCATATCTATCTATCTCATATCTATCTATCTATCTATCTATCTATCTATCTATCTATCTATCTATCTATCTATCTATCTATCTATCTATCTATCTATCTATCTATCTATCTATCTATCTATCTATCTCATATCATGCGTCAGGTAGCCGGCTCAAGGTTGACTCAGCCTTCCATCCTTCCGAGGTCGGTAAAATGAGAACCCAGCTTGGTGGGGGGTAATTAAGTAATAATTACCTGAAAGCTGGCACTATACAAATACCATGATTTATTTATTTATATCTATCTATCTATCTATCTATGTATCTATCTATCCATCTCATATCTATCTATCTATC
>NC_089847.1:12823432-12920932 GCF_035609145.1 Eleutherodactylus coqui
TGTGCTGCGATTGGTTGTTATATATTATACTGCTGAGGTAACATGAAAGCTGCGCTGTGATTGGTTGTTATATATTATACCGCTGAAATAACATGAAAGCTGTGTTGTGATTGGTTGTTATATATTATACCGCTGAGGTAACATGAAAGCTGTGTTGTGATTGTCTGTTATATATTATGCCACTGAGGGAGCATGAAAGCTGTGCTGTGATTGGTTGTTATATATTATACCGCTGAGGTAACATGAAAGCTGCGCTGTGATTGGTTGTTATATATTATACTGCTGAGGTAACATGAAAGCTGCTCTGTGATTGGTTGTTATATATTATACAGCTGAGGTAACATGAAAGCTGCGCTGTGATTGGTTGTTATATATTATACTGCTGAGGTAACATGAAAGCTGCGCTGTGATTGGTTGTTATATATTATACTGCTGAGGTAACATGAAAGCTGCGCTGTGATTGGTTGTTATATATTATACAGCTGAGGTAACATGAAAGCTGCACCGTGATTAGTTGTTCTATATTATACTGCTGAGGTAACATGAAAGCTGTGCTGTGATTGGTTGTTATATATTATACTGCTGAGGTAACATGAAAGCTGTGCTGTGATTGGTTGTTATATATTATACTGCTGAGGTAACATGAAAGCTGTGCTGTGATTGGTTGTTATATATTATACTGCTGAGGTAACATGAAAGCTGCGCTGTGATTGGTTGTTATATATTATACAGCTGAGGTAACATGAAAGCTGCACTGTGATTAGTTGTTCTATATTATACTGCTGAGGTAACATGAAAGCTGTGCTGTGATTGGTTGTTATATATTATACAGCTGAGGTAACATGAAAGCTGCGCTGTGATTGGTTGTTATATATTATACCGCTGAGGTAACATGAAAGCTGTGCTGCGATTGGTTGTTATATATTATACTGCTGAGGTAACATGAAAGCTGCGCTGTGATTGGTTGTTATTTATTATACTGAGGTAACATGAAAGCTGCACTGTGATTGGTTGTTATATATTATACCGCTGAGGTAACATGAAACCTGCGCTGTGATTGGTTGTTATATATTATACTGCTGAGGTAACATGAAAGCTGTGCTGTGATTGGTTGTTATATATTATACCGCTGAGGTAACATGAAAGCTGCGCTGTGATTGGTTGTTATATATTATACCGCTGAGGTAACATGAAAGCTGTGCTGCGATTGGTTGTTATATATTATCCTGCTGAGGTAACATGAAAGCTGCGCTGTGATTGGTTGTTATATATTATACCGCTGAGGTAACATGAAAGCTGCGCTGTGATTGGTTGTTATATATTATACCGCTGAGGTAACATGAAAGCTGTGCTGCGATTGGTTGTTATATATTATACTGCTGAGGTAACATGAAAGCTGCGCTGTGATTGGTTGTTATATATTATACCGCTGAGGTAACATGAAAGCTGTGCTGTGATTGGTTTATATATATTATACCGCTGAGGTAACATGAAAGCTGTGCTGTGATTGGTTGTTATATATTATACAGCTGAGGTAACATGAAAGCTGCGCTGTGATTGGTTGTTATATATTATACCGCTGAGGTAACATGAAAGCTGTGCTGCGATTGGTTGTTATATATTATACTGCTGAGGTAACATGAAAGCTGCGCTGTGATTGGTTGTTATTTATTATACTGAGGTAACATGAAAGCTGCACTGTGATTGGTTGTTATATATTATACCACTGAGGTAACATGAAAGCTGCGCTGTGATTGGTTGTTATATATTATACGGCTGAGGTAACATGAAAGCTGCTCTGTGATTGGTTGTTATATATTATACCGCTGAGGTAACATAAAAGCTGTGCTGCGATTGGTTGTTATATATTATACTGCTGAGGTAACATGAAAGCTGTGCTGTGATTGGGTGTTATACCGCTGAGGTAACATGAAAGCTGCGTCATGATTGGTTGTTATATATTATAATGCTGAAGTAACATGAAAGCTGCGCTGTGATCGGTTGTTATATATTATACCGCTGAGGTAACATGAAAGCTGCGCTGTGATTGGTTGTTATATATTATACCGCTGAAATAACATGAAAGCTGCGCTGTGATTGGTTGTTATATATTATACAGCTGAGGTAACATGAAAGCTGTGCTGTGATTGGTTGTTATATATTATACTGCTGAGGCAACATGAAAGCTGCGCTGTGATTGGTTGTTATATATTATACTGCTGAGGTAACATGAAAGCTGCGCTGTAATTGGGTGTTATATATTATATCGCTGAGGTAACATGAAAGCTGTGCTGTGATTGGTTGTTATATATTATACTGCTGAGGTAACATGAAAGCTGCGCTGTAATTGGGTGTTATATATTATATCGCTGAGGTAACATGAAAGCTGCGCTGTAATTGGGTGTTATATCTTATACCGCTGAGGTAACATGAAAGCTGCGCTGTGATTGGTTGTTATGTATTATACTGCTGAGGTAACATGAAAGCTGCGCTGTGATTGGTTGTTATGTATTATACTGCTGAGGTAACATGAAGGCTGCACTGCGATTGGTTGTTATCTATATATATATATATGAAAACAAATGTCTGTCTGTCTGTCTTCGCAGCAACGCGCGACTGGTAAGCTAGTTGGCAATAAAATCATGCGATGCAAGAGTGAGTGAAAATGCAGAATTATGAAACCAATGATTTTCAATGACTTCCTTCACATTCGCAATGTTTTCACTCATGTGATGTTGCGAGAAAAAAAATCGCGGCATGCCCTATCTTTCTGCGGTTTGCGTTTTTCTGTTTATCTCCCACGTTTCCCTTCTTTTTATCGCATTGCATCCTTTTTGGCGCAGAGCTGCCCTAAAAAGTCATGGGAAAAAAAGCTGTGATTTTAACGTGGTGATATCGTGATCACCAGCCCTCAGACTATCTGTGTATACTACTACACAGTGTGGCTCAAGCAGTCAGAAAAGTAGTGCACCTATTTTTGCCTGTCCTGGCCCGAAGGCTGGATTCAGACGACCGTATATCGGCTCGGTTTTCACGCCCAGCCGATATACGTCGTCTCTCTCTGCAGGGGGGGGGGGGGGGGCCTGGAAGAGCCAGGAGCAGTGCTCTGAGCTCCCGCCCCCTCTCTGCCTCCTCTCCGCCCCTTTGCACTATTTGCAATGAGGAGAGGCGGGACGGGGGCGGGGCTAATTTCTCAAAACTTAGCCCCCCCTCCCCCACCTCCTTTCATTGCAAATAGTGCAGAGGGGCGGAGAGGGGGTGGAGAGGAGGCAAAGAGGGGGAGGGAGCTCAGTTCCTGCTCCTGGCTCTTCCTCCCCCCCCCCCCCCCTGCAGATGAGAACATCGTATATTGGCTTGGCGTGAAAACCCAGCCAATATACGTTCGTCTGAATCCAGCTGAAGGGTCACTTTTTAAGTGATTTTGTTAACCTTTAGAGGACCGTGACCTTTCATTCCCTTCATCAGCACTAAAAATGCAGTAACTGCCCACAGAATATATGTTTTAGTATTGAAATGGGTAAAGTAGAGATAACTTAATACCTTAGGAACTTGTTGCATTTTTGGTAAAGTTCCCCTTTAAATTCACCTCGCACAGTGGATGTGGTCTGCTGTGCCTCACAACTGATTTTGCATGGGTCTAGACCCAGGGGAACACCTGGGGATCCATAGGAGTCATCCTATAACACCACTGGTCTTCACTTTAGGGAACCCCAAGACCGTTACCCTAGAAATAGTCTCAAGTAAGAGACAACTGATGCACTTGGTCAGGTTTTTCCATAATGCAGTACTGGAGGGTGCAGACAGGGATTTAGTTGGGGAACAGGCTGAGGTCAGGGCAGGTGTAATACCTGCTTTAGCGAGAAACAGGGCAATAATCAGACAAGAAAAGCATAGTCAAATAAACAGTCAAGGTCAGGATTGGAGAGGCCAGGAAAGCTGGGTAATTCAGTCATGGTTCAAATACCAGGAGATCAGAAAGAAACACACTTATACTTTCACACAGTATGGAGACTGATTGCTCAGGCGCCTCCTGATGGGATGAGTACCCCTAAAGAGCCCAGGACCTGTCAGAATTAGTTGGGGACTGGAAAGCTGGGTGCACCCGCTGGCCTCTTAAGAGGTGTGCCAGGCATGCATGTACCCGATGGGAAACAGGAAACTGACTAAAGATGTGGCATCTGTCACAAGCAGCTCGAGGGACACAGCAGTGGTCATGCCTAGCGACAGAAGTAGGTAGGGGACGCCATCGGCCATGACCAGCAGCCATAACACACACTACGTGCCAACACCTTCGAGAACATAGAACCGGTCGCCCCAGGCACTTGTTAAAGGAAAAACATTTAGAATTTTCTTGCAGAGCCAAAGCAGAGAGTATCAGGTACAACATCTCTTTATACCTGTGAAAGCTGCCAATCCCTCCGCCCGCTGAGCTGTCAGATGTGATGATCACACAGGAGGGGGCCGGAGGAGGCAGCGATAAGAACACTTCCAATTAAGATCTACAAGTTTCCATCTGAATTGCATTAAGCACGTCACGTGTTCCTCCAGTCCCTGCAAGCTGGGTAAAGATGTACAAGTTCTCTGCTGGAGGGACTGAATATCCCACTCTCCAAAGAGTCTTTATAGCCTTGAGGATCAACTGCGGAAGGTATCAGGGGTGTAGCTATAGGGGTTGCAGCATTCTTAGTTGCAACCTGGCCCCTAAGCCAGCAGGGCCCAAAGGGCCCCCTCGCCATAACAGCAGGCAAGACTCTAGTTACGGAGTTCCCCTGCCCAATAAACTCTGGTGCAGTGGCCCAGAGTTAGTGGGGCCTCTCCAGAATGTTCCATGTCTGTCTCGTGTCAATGTCTTGTCAGTGTCTTGTTTGTGGAGTGCATTTGATTGATGTGTATTGGATGTCTGCAGGCATGAATGGGTTAATGTCTGGAAAATGTAACACTATGTGTTTATCGTTTGTGGAATCCGTGGGCCGCGCTAGCAGTGAGGTCACGTGAGCCGGCGGTGAAACTAGAAGCAGGCAGCGAAAGTAGAGGATAAATTCTGTGTTGAAGAATCGGCAAAACTGGAAACAAGCGAAAGTAGAAGACAACAAAACTAGAGGTATGACTGTATATGTGTTTGCAAAAATGCAAAGCAAGGTAGAAGAAGTCAGAAAAAGGTAGAACAAGTCAGAGATAGGAGACATGGAGGAGTCAGAGAGGTGGTCAGCTGTTCCCGCCAGGGCCTAGCCTGCAAAGAGACTACCTATGACCTCCATCAGTGGAGAGTGAAAGCCCAAACATGATGGAAATGCGTGGGTTACAACACAGGTACCACATGCATCCAGAAGAATGGAAAACTGCTACTAAGTGAGAAGGACGTGAGTGTATGCCAGGAGAGAGAGAGAGTTTGCCAGAAGAGAAATCGCACAGATAACTTGGACTGTGGATTATACAAATGCCCTAAGAATCCTCCCTGTTACACCATTGTAATCTGTTTCTGAACAAAGACTGTTTTTTTGGATAGAATTGCAAGAGTTTAAGTAAACAAACAGAATCGACCATTCCCAGTTCTTGTTTAGAAAGTTACCCTGTGTGTGAGCTACTGTGTTACATCTAGGAGATCCACTGCAGAGGATGGAATGATGGCGTCACGAGTGACAACTGGACTACAGGTACTACCCCTGTGATCTCCCCCAGCGGTAACGTGGTCGGGTCCCGAGCTATCCCCAGGGGAGGAAATGGTAAAGCTCCATGACAAGGCCTTTCTCTTCCCCTGATCTTTTCTCAGCTGTGGGCCCACTTCTCGGACACTGAACTGGCACTCACAGAACAAACTTTGATGCCTACTCAGGACAGCATCTGACAGGTGGCGCCAGGTGTATAACACATCTGACTCCTCTCCCCGTATCCTGGCTCTCTGGCATTCATATAGTACTCTAAGTGCCAATAGATGGGGGATGGTGTCAGCCACACTGTACACCCTGCACCACTTGTCAGATGCTGGCTTGAGTAGGTGACAAAGTTAACACTTTCCAATCCACTGTCTGACATCTGAAGACATTCTGATTGAAGGCTGTACAGCTTCCGATGTCGGAAGACGTCCAGCAGGGTATTCTTACTGTATATTACTGGCTTCTCTGTTGTCGGGGGCCTCTCCAGCAGGTCTCATACCGCAGTACTGGCTCTAGCCAGCACATGGCGCCATTGTATAATGGCAGAAAGAGAAAGCCCTCTAGGAAACCCTGAATCCAAAATTGGATTTCAAAGGGTTAATTCTGTTGCACATGACAGTTTCGAAGAGCAGAGGCAAAAGAAAGGCAAGAAGAAGCAAAAGTTGGAGAGGTGGCAGCGGCAGAATGTGAGCACATGGTGGTGGTGGTGGTGGAGGGTGGTGGGAAAGGGGGGGAAGGGTCAGGACCAGGGGTAATTAGAGATAGCATCAGGATGTGAAGCATGACCAGAGACAGGTCACGGCATGTAGAATTCCTCATGCCAGTCTACACCCAGATAGAGAAGGAAAGGGAAAGTGAACTGCCTCAGTCAGAAAAAACATCACCTTTAATTACTGGAAGTACCTGCACTGTAATCACTATCATTCATAAAGCTGCTATATTACTAGGTTTAACAGGCCCTCCTGCCCCCGAGCCAGAGGCCCTGCCCATGTGATGCTGAAAACGGTGACATGGTTAGCACATCACCAATCAGAAGATCCGGCCTCACAGCCAGAATAATAAGGAGGGGTTAATTCCACCACTGACTGCATAAACAGGATAGGGAGAAGATGCTTAAAGTAATGCACTTGCGCCACTTTGAATAGGTGAGAAAAGTGATGTGACGCAGCAATAAAAAACACAATTCAACTGGCGGAGGCCGTCCAAAGAGAAAAGCAGCGGAAAACTGCATTATTAACAGCAGACCAAAGGGATCGAGTGAACGGAGGTCCTTTATAGGACTGGAGCAATGATGCAAGCCACAAGTGCAGCTGTTTCCCCAGATGAGGAGCTTCCATAGCGGCGATAGAAAGGTGAGCAAGAATGGAGGCTTGTGCATGCAGGGCGTGGGAGAAGACAGAAACTCTTTCCCTGCCAATTCCTGGAAACCAAAAGATAGCGGGTGTTATAAAGGCCTACGTTGTGGCAGCTGTGCAGACGACAAGAGGTGAAGGGGCAAGAGAGAGAATCACGGTGACCCAAAAGAGAAAGAAGCTGCTCCAGCGAAGTATAGAGTGAGTCAGAGATCTCCCATGACTTGAGAGATTTGCAAAGGACGAGCGCGTGCAAGTTGGCGACCATCCGGTATGAGAGTAAAAGTTGCTACAAAATTTCTTGGCTTGTTCCGGATGCTGCGCTAAGCTGATACCTGGAAACGCTACAGTTCTGTCTACAACAAAGAAAAGTCGTCTGTGTCCAACCGGCAGGCACTGGAGGAGGCCTATATATCATCGCTCCGAGCCTGAACCATGTGTCAGAAATGATTTCCGCTATCAAGGTCAGTAAAAGTGATCTTCCTACTTTTCCGGACTAAGTCTTCTATCTCTAGCTCATTAGGTTTCCACAGAAAGTCCATTTATCAGACAGAGAAGAGTAAATTTGTTAAGATACTGAGTACAAGGATTCCTGCACCCTGATGGTACTAAATGGGGGCTGGAAATGGGAGAAGAAGAACGAATACTTCATTAAGTACTGCCCTCTACAGGCTGAGTGCTACAATGTACCCAGAGGGGAAAAAGAAAATAAAGGAAAGAAGTTTATGTGGTATTTGAAACAGACCTGGTACAAAAGGAGAATAAGGGGTGCAATTACTTTAACCTACAGTATATTTATTCTCTCTTTCTCTCTTTTTCTCTCGCTCTGTTTTATTCCTTCTTTTTTTAATCCCCCCCCCTTCCTCTATTTCTATCTCTCCCCCTCTCTATGGCCGCCTGCAGACGGCCGGGTCGGATCCGGCAGCGTGAATTCTCGCTGCCGGACCTGACCCGAGCGCCTGCAGAGAGCAGCGCGTACTCACTGGCGCCCTGCAGCTCCGGATCTTTCATGTGTCAGCTGCCGGGCAGCCGGCGCATGTGCAGATTGGAGCCGGCGGCCGGGGAGTGACGTACTGCGGTTTGTTTGCCGCGCAAGATTTCGCGTGGCCAAACCGCAGCCGTCTGCCTAGGATTGCGTTAGCTAACGCAATCCTATGGCAGCTTCCAAGAGCGGAAATTCCACGGGAAATCCCGCCGTGGAATTTCCTCCCGTCTGCAGGCGGCCTATCTCTACCTTTCTCTTTTTTATCTCTCTCTCTCTCTTTCTCTTTTTTTTCTTTCTTTTTCTCTCTCTCTGAGACTGCATTCACACAAGTCAGCATAATATCAACCAAAAAGACTTTGACCGATTATCGCGTTTCAGCATACGATTTTGCAAGGAAATTGTTGTAATGCTGAACATGCTACTTTCATATTCATTTTTATGTGCATGAAAACTGCATGCATTTGCAATAGGAAAAACTAAAAATCGCGTTACACTTGCATGTTCATGCGATCTCTCCGTCTCGCTGCATCGCCGCAAGACAAAAATCATCCATATAAATAGATGCAAAGAATGGGTTCTATTTCTCGTCTGTATCATTCGGTAACATAGCCAAGACCTTAGGTATAGCTACTGCTACTAGGAGGCGACACAAAGCAGAAAGTGTTAAGTCCTCCTACTAGCTATACTCCTCCTGCAGGCACCACGCTGATCAGTTTTTAGCTTAGTGTCTGCAGGAGGCAGACATATGTAGTGTAGGTCTTCAGGGAAAGATGAAGATTGTGAGAATATGGAGAGGCAAGGCTTTTCCCTGGGCTCCCTGTCCTCCCACGGGAAGGGTGAACAGTATGGCGTCTCCACTGTGCTGCTTTACGCCTGACCAAAAGAAGAAAAAGGTGGCTTGATCATGCTCTTGTGCAAAGGATCATTGCCCACCAGCCATAGTGTTCCCCACCCAGGAGCAACTCCCATCCTCCGTGATGGTGAGTGTGGTGGGGAACACTGCTTGAGATAGAATGCTGTGCTGGAGAGGGACACGGTTGAGGAGGATCTGTACTGGTTGGGAGAGGGGTGAGTATAAGTTTGATGAGTATAACCCCTATCCTCCTTTTCTCCTCTCCTTCCCTTCCCCAGTACTTTTCTCTCCTCTCTACTCTAGCCCGGCTTTTCAGGCCTACCTGGGCCTTCTGACAGCAGTCCGGAGCACAGCTTTAGTGGGCCCATTACATCCCCTCGCTCCAGGGAGTCCTCCAATAGTGATCCCCGTAGGAGAGCTACATCTTCTCACTCCTGCCAGTTGTCTGCATCGCAGCCCTCTACATCTCAGATTTAGCGTCGCTCTATCCCAGCATCCAAGGATAGTAACCTTTCGGAAGAGGAACTCTTTCGCTCTACACTCCCCTCGGACATAGACAAAGAGCAAGCCTCTAAGCTAGTCACGTTGATGGACAGCTTGGTTGTGGGGGTTAAGGAAACCCTTCATGTGACAGATGAACCATCGCAAGACAGGAAGTTAGACTCCTTGGCAAAATCTACAGTCCTTATGGCAATCCCATCAATATGCTGAGTTTCCGAGCTGCCCGCGTTGTTGGTCGAACCCACCTTTCTGGCTTTCCATTAGGACAAGGTGGTATTGCGTCCGGTACCGTCGTCCTCTTTCCACCTCAATGAGGACATTGTTTTGCCCCTTGCCAGCTTATCTGAGGGAACGGGCCTTGCATCAGCTAGACCTGGTACAGGCCCTTTGGACGTACGTTTCTAGGACCAAGGAGTTTCGGCAGGCAAAGTCCTTGTTTGTAGTCCCAGGAGGAGTGCGCCAAGGATCTACAGCATCCAAAGAGACCATCTCCAGATGGATATGTACGGCGGTGGTTGAGGCCTAACGTGCTAAGGGACAGGCTCCTCCATTTCGTGTGACTGCTCACTCGACGCGGGCGGTGGGGGCTTCCTGGGTGGTTCACCATGGAGCTTCGGCCCTCCAAGAATGCAGGGCAGCGACTTGGTCCTACCTGCTGCATACTTTTTCCAAATTCTATAGGGTGCATACCTTTGCATCAGCGGATGCCTCCCTCGGTCGGAGGATCTTGCAGGTGGCCGTTCACTGACTGCATGGGTCTTATTTGTAAGTAACCCACCCTCTTTTTTTGGGACTGCTCTGGAACGTCCCAAGGTCTTGGCTGTGTCCCCCAATGATACGGACGAGAAATAAGGATTTGTGGTGTAACTTACCATAAGATCACTTTCTCGTCATGTTCATTGGGGGACACAACACCCACCAATTTTGTTTTGCCTGTTTTCCTGTTTGGAATTTTCGTTCTTTGTGGTCGCATATGGCGTTAATATCCATACCAGGGTGTTTATGCTGATTGCATATTGTTGTTCTCCTACTGCTTGCACACAAAACTGTTCATTGTGGTGCCTGCAGGGGGGTATAGCTAGTAGGAGGAGTTAACACTTCCTGTTTAGTGTCGCTTCCTAGTAGCAGTAGCTATACCCAAGGTCTTGGCTGTGCCCCCCAATGAACGTGATGAGAAAGTGATTTTACGGTAAGTTATACCACAAATCATTAATTTCATGCAAGATGTTTTTTGTGTCTAGCAACACACAAAACCTGCATGCTAAAATTGCCCTCGTAAATATACCCTGATAGATACATTATTATATCCCCTGTGTGTTATAAATGATCCCCCATTCTACAAAAGCCTCGGCGAATGCAGATATTTCCCATCTGTATCAATCGATTGTCCAAATGAGCCGTCTCTGACATTATACCGACTATTGGATATGGATATTTCTCCTCTCACAAATAAAGGTGAGAGCTGAACATGTAATAAACAGCTCGTAATGTGTTACCTATTCCTGCAAAGAATGGAGGCCGCTAGAATGAGCTTTCAAGTCCCTCCATAGTTAGCGGGAATCATCCGGCGCCTTTGATGTTGCTCAGCTTGAGATGAATTTTTCATTATACAGTCTGGCCTCCAACATATAAAGCAATATAATTATTGAGATTGGATTAGTTAAAGCGGTAACATTAGAGTGCAGCTTGTGAGACTGCTCACACATTCATTACTGCCCAGCGTCCGCTTTCAAAGACCAACTTATCATGAGCCCCAAAGGGGGGCCCTTTCCTTACAATCTCTTGTTTGCATTTAAGGCCCTTTATAATTACTTATTAGTGAAAGTTATAACTGGAAACAAAATCTGAGATCAGAACTGAATACATTACAAATCCTGCAAAGTTTCATCTTGTGATGTGCAGCGTCCGAGGAGCGGGACCGCAGCCAAGGAGACAGTGGGTAGAGAAAGACCTTGTCATGGGGCTCTACCATCTCCTCCCCTGAGGGTAGCTCAGGACCTGACCACGTTACAGCTGGGGGAGATCACAGGGATAGTACCTGGAGGTTACCTGTAGTCCAATTGTCACTCGTGACGCCAACATTCCATCCTTTGTGGTGGATCATTCTGGAAATAAAATAGTTCACGCACAAAGTATACGTTTCTGAGTAAGAACCAGGAATATTCAGTTCTACCCGTTTACTTAAAGGGGTTGTCCCGCGAAAGCAAGTGGGGTTCAGCACTTCTGTATGGCCATATTAATGCACTTTGCAATGTACATTGTGCATTAAATATGAGCCATACAGAAGTTATTCACTTACCTGCTCCGTTGCTGGCATCCTCGTCTCCATGGAGCCGT
Source organism: Eleutherodactylus coqui (assembly GCF_035609145.1). Classification (NCBI taxonomy): domain Eukaryota; kingdom Metazoa; phylum Chordata; class Amphibia; order Anura; family Eleutherodactylidae; genus Eleutherodactylus; species Eleutherodactylus coqui. Next base: position 12,835,115 of record NC_089847.1, read on the forward strand.
CTAATTTCAGCGTCTAATCGCCCGATTAGACGCGCTTGCGCAGTCCGGTCTTCTCCCTTCTGAATGGGGCCGCTCGTGCTGGAGAGCTGCTCCTCGTAGCTCCGCCCCGTCACGTGTGCCGATTCCAGCCAATCAGGAGGCTGGAATCGGCAATGGAACGCACAGAGCCCACGGTGCACCATGGGAGAAGACCTGTGGTCCACCGTGGGTGAAGATCCCGGCGGCCATCTTCGCAAGGTATGTAAGAAGTCACCGGAGCGCGGGGATTCGGGTAAGTACTATCCGTTTCTTTTTAAACCCCTGCATCGGGTTTGTCTCGCGCCGAACGGGGGGGCTATTGAAAAAAAAAAACCCGTTTCGGCGCGGGACAACCCCTTTAACTTCTCTTCTTGGCAATAGGAAAATATAACAGTCTTAACATGGAACAACACTCCTTAGAAATAGTGCTAAAAACAAGAAGGCTTTCCGGGGGGAATTAGTGAGCCACAGTCCTAGTTATCCGTTGGTCCACTCTCTCCCAGTAACTTTCTCTCTCCACTGCCAGTCACTCACACGTCTCTCGCTTTTCAACGGTTTCTCTCCTTCTCCGGACTCATTGCGTTTCCCACACATCTTTTAGGGTCTGGGCACATTCACTCCTTTCCTGGAAGTTTCCTCCTGATGGGCTTGGCCCAAGCGGGAGTGGTGGACCACCTCTCGGACTCTTCCATACTTACTAGCTCTCTGACTGCCCGACTAACCAACTCCACGGTGTCTGCAGAGAGGGACGCCCCACATTGCATTCAGCAAACACATATACCAAAAAACATCACGTTACACACACAGCGTGATACATTTTTCAGACAGGACAGAACATGCCAGACATTAACCCTTTCAGTCCTGCAGCCATCCAATATACATAAATCAAATGCACTCCACAAACAGGACAGTGACATGAGACAGACATAGACCATTCTGGAGGGGATCCCAATAACTCTGGGCCACTACACGTCACTCATCATTACCACGGTCTATAGAGTTGCGCCTCTGGCTGGGGACCTTGTTCGTCTCCTGACTCTTTTGTTGCAGTCTTCTAAGCTTATCTGTTTGTGCTCTAGATATCTCTTGCCATCATTTTCCAGACCAGGATGCGACTGTGTGATATCTACAATTGTTAGTCATATTAACTCTCATGGGGACTATTCTAATTCCTATAGACTCCTCCCTTGGTCTATATCTGTGCATTCTGCCAGCCAATCACAATGAGATATCTCAATCCCTCCCACTAAGTATGCAGAGATTTGTTTGTATCAAGTTGCCATACTCATGCTTGCCTAGCTCCATATTTCTTTACTCCCTGAAGTTTTTGTATAAACCAGTAGAAATGTATAAGCACCTCCCCCTGTAACCCCCCCCCCCCATCCAATCAGCAGAGCTGAGAAGATCACATGACACTGTAGTCCTCTTAATAAAATGAGTCTAGTGGGCGGGGCACTATGCTTACAGTCTTTTGATTGGCACATGCAAGCAGCCAATTAGTGCTCACTATTACAGCATCCCTGGCAGATTTGATAGAACATCTTGCACAGTCTCTTCTGCAAACAAATTCCCTTTATGTACAGTTTATCTGTTTGTCACTTTAGCAGAATCTAATCACGTTGCTTCACATTCCATCAATTTGAAATGTGTAATTTGGAGCATTCAGTGTAATGTCTGGGAGAATATATGATAATAATCACATATTTTATTCCTCACATCACACCATAGTATATGTGTATTACAGATAATATCACAGCTGGCAGGTTTACGATACATAAGCTTCCAGCGAGATGATAGTGAATGGGCTCCTCCTGGTTTTGTCTGTGCAGCTTTGTCTTAGATTTCCTCTTTGTTGTATGGAAAATGTAGAAATGATGCAATTAACCCCTTAAGGACCAAGGCTGTTTTTCTTCTATTTTCATTTTTCCCTCCCCCCTTTAAAAAAAATCGTAACTCCTTTATTTATCCATCAATATCGCTGTATGAGGGCTTGTTTTTTGCGGAACGAGTTGTATTTTTAAATGGTGCCGTTTAAAGTACCATATAATGGGCTGAAAAACTTAGAATTTTTTTTAAGTGGAGTAAAATGTTAAAAAAAAACCCGACATTCCGCCGTCTTTCAGTGCGTCTTGTTTCTACTGCACACAAACCGCAACAAAAATGACATGATAACTTTATTCTATGGGTCAGTATGATAACAACGATACCAAACATGTATAGTTTTTTTTTTTACTATACTCTTTTTTTTTCAATTATTTTCTGCCGCCATCTTCTGTGCGCAATAACTTTTTTCATTTTTCTATCGACATAGTTGTGTGAAGGCTCATTTTTTGCAGGATGTCCTGTAGTTTCTGTTAGTACCAATTCAGAATACATAGGACTTTTTGATCACTTTTTATTGTGTTTTTTTCTGGGAGACAGGGTGACTGAAAAAGTGCATTTCTGGCGTTCTTTAATTTTTTTTTGGACAAAGTTCACCGTTCGGAGAAAATAATGCACTAATTTGATAGATCGGACTTTTACGGACGCGGCGATTCCAAATATGTATTTTTACTTTATGATTTAGAATTTTTAATTATAGATATGGCGAAAGGATGGTGATTTAAACTTTTCTAACTTTTTTTTTTTTTACAATAAATAAAACTTTATTACTGTGATTTACACTTTTTTTCCTAAGACCCCCTGGGGGACTGCAACATGCGATGCTTCTATCGCTCCTGCAGTATGATGTAATGCTATAGCATTATGTCATACTGCGATTTGACATGCAGTCTATCAAGCCACCCCATGGGGATGGCTTGATAGGCAGTCTGATAAGGCAGCCCTGGGGCCTGAAAGGCCCCGGGCTGCCATGACACCTCCACGGCTCCCCCAATCTCACCACAGGGGGGCCGTACAGGACCCCTAAACATCATTCGGGGCATTTAAAGGGTTTATAGCCGCGATCAGCTGCACGGCCGATTGCAGCTATTGCCTGCGGGTGTCAGCTCTAATAAACAGCTGATGCCTGCGCTGTATGAAGAGAGGTTGCCCCGCGACCTCTCTTTATACATACCCTGACGCTCCAGGACGTACCCTTATGTCCTTGGTCTTGAAGGGGTTAAAAAGAATTTTAAAATTATTTAGAAAACAAAAAATGTAGCAATTCCTGGCAAATAAATAAATATGATATATATAAAATCCAATCTCTCCTCCTCCTCCTCCTCCTCCTCCTCCTCCAGGTAGGCACAAGTACTTTCACACATCCCGTTAGTACTGTACCATAAAAAAGGGAGGGGATTCCTTTGATCCAGATTCCATGACTGCAATGTATTAAGAAGCTGAAGGTTCAGTCTGTGAAATGCACTATGACCCAAGGAGATGGCCGGAGAACCAGTCAGCACTGAGCGGCAGGAGCTTCAAGACTTGAATCAATGCATTGAAACAGCAGAGTACCAGTGAAAGGTATAGTGATGTATATGTACAGTATTAGCGAGACTTGTGAAAGTACTTGTGCCTACTTGGAGGAGGAGAGATTGGATTTCTGCTGTAGGATGTGGTAGAATGTAGTGAGTGAAAGAAATACAGTCGTTACAATGTAGCAAATGTAATAGTTACATAGTGCGGGATGTAATAGTCATGATGTGGCAGTCACAATGTAACATACATCATAGTTTCAATGTAGCTGTCATCATAGATATATTGTAGCGGTTACAATGTAACAAACATCATAGTTCATGGCATACCTAAAGGCTCAGGGGCCCGAGTGCAAAAGTTCAGCTCGAGGCTCCCCCAGGCCTCCCCAACCCACCCCGTACCCATGCCTAAATCCTGCACTACAGGAAAACATGTTAGTAACCCGTTAGGCCACTCTCACACACCGCTTTTCACTGCTGTTAGTGCCACCCCCTCAAGCGTTGAACTAACCACTGTACAACACTCCCATTGATTTTAATGGGGTAACTCAGACATGCGCTCGAATGCGGTGTTCCTATCGCTGCGATTTTCAATAGTTGTTGTTATGTTTGCGTGGGTAACTAAGCACCTGGCCCACATGAACATGACCCTGAAACCGGATGGGGACCCAGGATAGGGAAACTGACTTTATGCTGCAAGGAATATGACTAGGTCCTACCTACAAGCGCAGCGATCACCTCGATAAAGGCAGCCCCATGCTGGAACCTCTGCCTTGGCTCTTCCAGAATAGGTGGTACACGGAACCAGGACAATAAAGACAAACCAAAAGCACAAACTGGTAACTGACAGAGGATAAACACACTTACCATTCAACCTCGCACGCTAAAGCAAATGGTAAAGCTGAATATAAAAACGAGGGATTAGTTTGTACATTGGGCAGTGAACTTAAGCCGCAAGGCCATGATCAAGGCTCCTCATGTCTTGCAGTCCCTACTCTAGCAAGACACAAAACACCCAGCAAACTGACCAGATGCTACACACACAGCAAGCAGCAAGCTGCAAGCTGACATGACACAAATACAGGCAGACAAGACTGAGGAAATATAGCTTCCTCTTGCAGAGGGGCTGGGGTATATATCTACACCTAAACCCAGGGGATTGGCTGACCAGAACAACCACACCCAGCCAGCTCAATTAACCCCTACCTGTAAAGATGTGCTCCTGGAACCCTGAACTACAACACAGAGTCCAGCAGCACAAGCTGACAGCTGTCTGCTCTATTTTTGTCTGTTCTATTTTCACATTTTTTAACACACTTCCTCACCCATCACAATGACGGGGTGCATTAAAAAGCACTGTCAAACGCTGTACCAATGCATTCAAAAATGCTGCTTGAAATTGCCGTAAAAATGCCACAATTTAGAACTGCAATTTCTGAATCTATGTGTGAGAGTGGCCTTAGGGTGTGTTCATGTTTTTTGTTATACTGTTAAAAAATTAAGAAAAACTGCATGCTGTATTCAAAGACCAGATACGTTTTTAAGAAACTGCATACACTATAAAAAAAATGTGTTTTTGATGCCTTTTTTTAATTGTGTGTAAAGTGTACAATTATATACAGTATATACAGGGAGATGTATAACTTATACCAGCTATAGATAGATAGGTAGATAGCTACTGTTGACCACTTCTCTGTGTGAGGAGACAAGCAGGCACGGAGACGCTGTACACTGTGCGGGAGCGCAAGGGGATGACATCATCAGCAGCTTCCTCTGTTCCGTGCCATGTCTTGTGTGTGTCTGCCTGCCTCTCTCTCTCTTTCTCCTCCTCCTCCCTCCTCCTCTTCTTCTCTGCTGCTCTCTGGCTCGCAGCGCAACAATCATGCAGCAGGCAGTGCAACAAGCTGGAAATGCCTTGTTTATGCATTTGTGTATGGTGGTGGGCGGCCTCTGGGCCCCCTAAGCATAGGGACCGGGTCGCTATTACGACCACAGACGGTACACTAGTGTCATAGTAACAATATAGTGAACATAGTTACAATGTGAGAACATCATAGTCACAATATAACAAATGTCATAGTTACTTTGGGTTGAACTTTGCTAAAAGTTCAGTTCAGTATGAACCCCGAGCTTTTTGCAAAGTTCTACTTGAAAAAGGATCCTACTGGTTCAGTTCTCTCAACACTAGTCCTGAACACTGATGCACAACACTGTCTGAGGGTGGATTCACACGAGCGTGTTTATGTGCGTACAATTGTGCGCACGGAAACATGCGCCTATTAGAACCATTGGTCCCTATGGTGTGTTCACATGTCCATGTTTTACAGGCATGCAAACACATGTACCCGTAAAACATGGGACATGGAGGCACCATAGGTCCGTTGTGTGCATCAGTATTCCCTAGCGAGGAGTCCCCTTGTCACTGTACACTGACAGCACTGCCACAGTGTTTAGTGCCAAGGGGACTCCCTGCGGGGAGTAAAAAAGAGGGGGGGGGGAGGCATTTTTCCAGCTGCCAGCACTGTGAAAAGCTTACGGGTGCCTCTATATAGGCATTAGAAGTCAATTTAGAGGATTTAAGCCAAGCGAGGGTTTTCCGGGGTGCAACGCTAAAAGCCACTCTTACAGTCGTGTGAATGGGTGAGAAAATGCTAATTACCCGGGTGGAAAAAAGTCCCTGCATGCGATTTTACGGCGCTGGCAAGGAAACGTACAAATGCCTACGCCCGTGTGAAAGAGTCCCTACAATGTAGAAGACATCCTACACTATCTTGCCCTAAGTAATTAGACCTGAACAGGAATCAGAAGTAGTATTTATTTCCATCTGTTAATACTTAGTGGGTTTTCTTGGTCCTAATGACATTGGATACTCCCTGTGGATACTTTCTACTAACGTCTGCAACACTTCACCTGGGATTTCCCTCCATTCATCCTGCAAACATCTGATGAGTTCTCTTAAAGAAGATGGACACCATTTACATTTCTTAACCCAACATAATAGTTCATCTCAAAGATGTTCAGTAGGTTCAGGTTGGGACTCTGTGCAGCCGGTCCAATTGTGGAACATCCATATCCTCAAACCAACGTAACACAGCGTTGGATGTGTGACAAGGCTCATTGTCTTGTTGGAAGCATGGCTGACCATTCCCAGAGTATTACCACATTGTCGGCAGCACAAGAATATCAAGGTGCACCCCAGTCTTCATGGTTCTTAGCATTACAACCGATGAACCGAGACCATGAAAATCATCTCCAAACCATAACAGAACCTCCGCCGTACTTAACTGTTGATACAACACACTGGGGAAGAAGCTGATCCCCAGGAGTCCTCAACACATGGGTACCTCCATCTGATGTGAAGATGGAGTAGTGGGATTTGTCACTCCATAGAACATTCTTCCATTGCTCAACCGTCTAATGATGACGTTGCTTGCACCATTGTAGACGGACCAATGCATTGTGTTTTGGGATGGACGGCATGCAGTTCCCATCCAAAACCATGGCTAACACCTCCTAGGCTCTGCATCTTATGTAGCATGATTTAGGACACATGGCAAGCTAATAAGACATGATTCAGTCTACTGATAAGGGTGTTCATATACTTTTTCATAGGATAGTGTAGTTACAATCTAGGACAGTGGTGGCGAACCTATGGCACGCATGCCAGAGGCGGCACGCAGAGCCCTCCCTGCTGGCACGCGTCACCATCGGCCGCTCACCACATTAGTGAATGCCTGCAGGGGCCGCAGGTCCCCAAACATTCACTCATCAGCACGCTGCCATCAGCGCTGCTATCTGCGCTGATCCTGGAGCACACACTGTGACATCAGCGTGCAGCCAGGATCCTCCTCCCCCGTCGCCTCCTACTTGGTTCCGCGAGAGCAGGGGGAGGAGGCATCTGGCAGCACACTGACGTCAGTGTGCACCAGCGATTTGGAAGAAGAGGAGCGGCGCTTCTATGAGGAGAAGTGAGTATGTGAGTCTCGGGGGTGGGGGGGCATTACTGCTGGGGGACTGCTGGGGGGGAGGGGCATTATTACTGCTGGGGGGACAGCTGGGGGAGCATTATTACTGCTGGGGAAGGGGGGGGTATTATTACTGCTGGGGGACCGCTGGGGGGGTGTCACTATTATTACTGCTGGGGGGGGGTCACTATTATACTGGGGGCCACTGTGGGATGTCACTATTGTTGCTGGGGGGGGGGGGGTGTCACTATTATTGCTGGGAGGGGTCACTATTACCGCCGGGGTATGTTTACACGTGGCGGAAATGGGCAGGGCTGTTTCAAAATAGACAGCATGCAGATTTTGACTGCTTTTTTGATACGGAAATGCTGCAGAATTTTCCACAAAAAATTCCGCTGAGGACATTCTGCAGTATTTCCACATCCAAAAAGCAGTCAAAATTTGCACCCTGTCTATTTTGAAGCGGCCCTGTTCTTTTTAGAACGATGGGGGTAAAAATCATACGTCGTGATAAGCCCCGCCCCCTGAAATGTTGGCACTTTGCGGTAAATAAGTGGGTTTTGAGTTGCAGTCTGGGCACTCGGTCTCTAAAAGGTTCGCCATCACTGATCTAGGAGATGTCACGTTTACAGTCTGCGAACACAATAGCTACAATGTAGAGAACATTTTAGTCCCAACGTAACAGAAATCACAGCTACAATGTATCAAATATAGTTACAATGCAGAGAACATAGCAGATGCCATAGTCACAATGTGGAAACCTCATAGTCACAATATAGCAGACATTCTAGTTACAGCGTAGCGAATGTCATCGTCACATATGTGCGCTCGGCCGGGTTCGTTTTTAGGTTTGCGGTTTGTGGAACTCCATGTACCTTTCAGTTACATTATTTTGCGGGAATGATCTTGTTAAGTCCTGATACTGTGATTTCGCGGAGAGAAGTGGGATTAGCAGGAGAGTACAATACGGTTAGGTCATCCGCGGGGCTCCAAGCTTCTTCAGAGGTCACGGGGCCATATTCCAAGCAGAAAATAACAACATGTCGCTGGCAGGAATAAAATCAAAGGAGTCGCTGGGCTCGCTGCGCTCCTCTAATCCCTCACCATTCTGTGGAAAGCTTCAAAATCTAGAATATAGATTCTAACATTGGGGTCCTTGTACAGCGCTGCTCGGTGATTTAAAGGGGAACTCCACTGCCACACAATATTCTTCCAAAATATTTCATTTCTTTTGGAAATGCTGAATAATTTTGTAACACTTTGCTTATCTTGAGATATACGTATCATGGGTTTTTCTCCAATCACTTTAAGAGCTGCACTCAGAATTCTACTGTTTTCCTGTTACAATCGAGTATTTGGGGATCACAGTTGACAATTACACATATATCATAATTTTCAAAATACTCCAGGTTTTCCTTACCCTCCTCTCATTTGCTGCTGCTTGCATCCTTTTCCATGTCTGTAAGTTCTGATTTTCAGGTGGTCTTCCCCATTTTTCTGTTCTTCCACTGTTTGCAATGTACTTACAGGGAGGGAGCATAAAGCAAGTCTAGCATTCTGCCAGTAGTTCACTGTCTTGATTTCCTTGCCATTACTTCCTATGCAGCATTACACTCTTGTCCAATCAGGGAAGCAGTTTCTGAATGCCTGTCCTTCGGCTTTCCCAGGTTAATCAGGCATTTAGAGACATTCAGCCCAATATTGTGTACACACACAGAAAGACATCCACACACAGTAACAGCAGGAGAGGCAAAGACTGTGGAGATCATTATCATAGTGTCTGCAGATGTGTCAGCCTGCAGCCTTTGAATGCATCAGAGCTGCTTGTGAAGATAGCCACCTCCTGTTACTATGGAAATATCCCTGTGTCCTTAGGTATACAGCTTCTGTATTAACAACAACAGAGAGTGGATTGCCGAGAAGCTGGGAGACCCCTAGTGGCCGTTACTGCACACATGATTTATAGTGGTAAAGCAGCAAAATTCTTGATGCAATTATATTGCAGAAGAGATGAGACTAACACAAGCTGGTAGATGAGCAGAAGTTGTCTGAAATGTTAGTACCCCTTTAAGGCACAATGATTAAATGACAAGACTGACTCTGCAATGCAGATGAACCACAGTTTATTGCTAGGGACACTCAGATTGGTTCTAATGTCACCATTAAGGGAGCGCTGCATTCATTTCAATGGGGCTGACGGAAATACATGGCCAAGTACCGCTTGGGTCTTCGCAGTCCCATTGAAAGCGAATGGAGCGTTGCTGTGCTTGCATGACCAGCACTTCATTTATTCTCCTCCTCACTGCAGGGGGTGCGGTAACCCCACAGTGAGCAGGATGGGGGACACAGGACCTCATTTTCAAAATCTGTTGAGGTCTCAGCTACGACCCCTAAAGCCCCGAACCTATCCCCTATACTGCGGCTATCCTATGGATAGGGGATAATTTGTAATTGTGGTATAACCCCTTTAAACCTTGGAGGGGTTTTCTGGTACATTTATATTGATGCACTACCCCTTGGTAATCAGTATCGGATCAGTGGGGGTCCGACCCCTGCCAACCAACTGTGTAAGGGCAGTAATGCACCAGAAGCAGCAGTACAGCTTCATACATTGGCGGTGGCCAACAATGGTGCTGCAATTCAGTCTAATTCACTTGAAGGTTACACCAGTGCGAAAGGGCCAAATTCTGGTTCACCAAGATGCTCCAAATCCCGTGACCTTGTGCTGAATTCCATTATCTATGACAATAATAGATCATTTGCTAATAATCTTATTGAAATTGCCCACTAATGCTCCTTAATTATTCGCTTGCAGATACATTTTCTGCATCGCAAGTGGCAAAAAAGTGAATCATTCCATAATAATCCATAAAAGTCCATGTTCCTCCCTAAAACTGTAGAGCGGCCATTTGTCATCTTTACGTTCTTCTTCTTCTGCACTGTATTAAAGCAAGCTCTTAGAGGATATTGATTACTGTAATTCAGCTGTAATCGGGGCGGTAGAGAGCCCAATGCGCAGAGCAGAATGCCACCCGAGTAGAAACCTGTAAATGTGAGGAGGTTGCGGCAGTGAAGGTCGCCGTGCCAATGTACTGTATACACATTAGAGGGATGTCCACGTGTGTCCAAAGACCCATAGAAAAGGATTCTTTATGATGGATTGTTTAGAAGATTCACAACAGAAACACTTTATATCATATCATATATTACACTTCCTTATGTTAAATTGTGTTACATTATATCACGCTGAGTGGTCACTCTTTTAGGACCCCCATCTAGTAGAGCGTTGGACTCCTTTGGCCTTCAGAGCCACAGCGATTCGTTGTGGTGTAGATTCCAATAGGTGATATAATCGTTCTGCTGGAATATCGGCCCCTGCGGACAGGAAGCTGACATGTTCTGACCAGCTGACAGGAAGGGGTCAGCGATTCATGCTGCTTGTGCCAAATTCTGAAAGAAGGAAGAGTAGGAAGGAGGAGAAGAAGATGGATTGGAAATGAAGGAAGAAGAAGCAGAAGATGATGAGGAAGAAGAAAATGAGGAGGAAGGAGAATAAGCAGAAGAGGAGGAAGAAAGAGAAGAAGATGAGGACTAATGAGAAGAAAAAAAAAGAAAAAAGAAGAAGAGGAGGAAGGGGAAGAAGATCTAGCTAAGTTGAGCCACCCAAGGTTCGGTTTTGTGCTGAAGTGAACCTTTAGCAAAGTTCGACCTGAAGCAGGGTTCTACTGTTTTGGTTCGCTCAACTCTAGTGTTAAGGAGCAGCGAGTTGTGTATTTGGACATCTTAGTTGAAGCAACAGTGTTATACTCAGCTGCCCCTGACTGTGCAGCACCTGTTGGTCAGAATGATTCCTGACATCCTCCTCTGACCCCTTTTAATGATGAGTTGTTCCATTCACAGGATTTCCTTTCACTGCATTGTTTTTCTTGATCATGCCATATATTCTCTGTATACTCTACACAAGGTCAGATGAGAAAACCCCACGCAGTCACCAGTAAAATTGTGGCCAGAGTTAGAATAGCACTAAGAGCATCTTCACTATGTAGAGGTATCACTACTCTGAGGAGGCACTAAGATGGCATCACATTGTGGTGGGAGTACTAAGGAATTATCATAATGTGTTGGGGGCATCATACTGTGCAGGTGGCATGAAGACGGCATCCTTACCATGGTGAGCACTGAGGCATCATTAATGTGTGATAGGACTATTGGGTTCAAGTCCACACAATGACACCGTGTACATGAGATTAATGACCATCTCTGCACAGTGCTGAGGAGCATGTATGTGCCATGTAACTGAGTGACAAGGGATGTGCATGATATAAATGAGTAATATATTAATCTGCACACCCCTTTGGTACATGTATGTGATATATAAATATAGCAGATTTGCTCATTGATACACCTTTGACCATTTTCTGGTCTGGTGCTCTGGGTGGGATTTGAACCCTAGCAAATGGTGCTATAGGCCAACAATTCTAGCCACTGAGCTACCAAGATGGGCCTTTCTCTATGCTGCATTACAACAGTGCATTTTTACTCTACTGTATAATACTGATGACCAGGGGCATAGCCACCATGGAAGCCCAACATGGCGGCTCAGTGGTAAACAATGCTGCCTTGCCATGCTGGCTTCAAATCCAACCAAGGGCAATATCCAGATATAAGGTAGGAGCAAACTAAACTGTTGAAAGGGTGGCTCAATAGTTAGTATTATACCTTCTAGTACTAGGTTCTTGGGTTCAAATCCAAACAAGGGCACCATTTGCATGAGATTAAAGGGTTTGTCCAGTTGTAAACTATTGATGGTCCATCCTTAGGACTGATAGGTCATCAATGGTAGATTGGAAAGGGTCTTCTGCATGGGGATGCTTGCCAACAAACTGTTCACTGGTCCATTGTGCTTGTAAACTAGCTGATTTCTGCAGGAAATGGACAGCTCTGTTCCCACTGCAGTGGCCATACTTGGTATTACAAGCATTGGAGAGAATGAGAACTTAGCTTGCAATACCAAGCCTGGCCACTACAATGGTAATAGAGCTGTTTGCTTCCTCCAGAAATTAGTTCAGTGCATGAGTGCACTCTCCAAGAGAACACCCTGAGTACAGACCATCAATAGTTTACAACTGGACAACGCCTTTAATGATAATCTCCTCCCAGTGCTGTCGAGCATATAAATGAGTAAGAACGTTACTGAATTGGCTACAGAGACGAGTAATAGTATTAAACTGCACATCCCTCTAATATACATGTGTGATACCTAGACATGTAGCACTTTGATCATCTATGACTACATAGTCTGTAATGGTGTCCGGAGATTGTCATTGGTTACATTGATCCAATGGAGATGTTGTGTTTGGTTGGATGTGGACTGCAGAGTCCAGTGTTGAAAGGCAAGAGTGCTAACCACTGAGCCACCACCTAATTCACAGCTGTAACTCTGTAGTTTTCCCCTATTATATGCCACTAATGAGCAGAGGCATAACTGCCATGGAGACCCAACATGGTGGCCCAGTAGTTGGTACTATTGCCTTGCAACACTGGGCTCAGATCTAACCAAGGGCAACATCCATATGGGATCAATGTAACTAATAGCAGCCTCTGTACTATACAGTGTAGTCAAAAGGTCTGATCCAGCGCTATATCTCACTACTGGGGCCCTATATGGAAGTAACATTAGCGTACATGAATAGGAAGGCATGGATGTGCAATGGTACGGCACACGGAGCCCAGAACAGGGATTTCGATTTTGTGTTGTGGCCCCTGCAAGAGATGGAAAGTAAAACCCAAATGTAAAGCTGTAGAGTAGCATGTGAGAAGCAGAAATCCTGCTGTGATTAGAGTATGACCGCTGACCTCTGCCCTGGTGTCTGTGCTCCTGTGTAACTACTGCGGCCGCTAACAGGGTCACTATTACTACTGGGGCCATTAAAGGGAAGGTCAATATTATAATTGGGGCCACTAAGGAGGACACTTACTGTTAGGGGCACCAATGGGGACACTATTACTCTTCAATTAAATATGCGTTGGGTATCTTGTGTATTGGTGCCTTCAATGCCTGTAAAAGAATATTTGGAATTACAGCTCATGCAGCGGCCATATTGTTTGTCACCCAATTTTTCCAGACTCCTATACAGCATATCTACCATGTTTCCCCCAAAATAAGACCCCGTCTTATATTAATATTTTGGCACCAAAAGAGGCGCTAGGTCTTATTTTTGGGGAAAATCTTATTATACTTACATGGCAGGTTCGGTCCAGGTCCCTCCCGCTGCTCTCTACAGCTCCGGCGTGCTTCCCGCAGTCCTTGGCCGCTCATACAACATCAGTTCGGGATTACGAGATTCATAAATCCTATCTCCACGAAGCGATGGCTCTGATTGGCTCTTCAAGCGCTGCTCAGAATGCAGCACACAATGAACCAATGTGATGGCTCTGATTGGGTCATCGAGCGCTGCATCGATTGGCTGAGCAGCACTTGACGAACCAATCACAGCTATTGCTTCCCGGAGCCAAAATTTATGAATCCCAGAACCAGGAAGCAATGTTGTATGAGCGGCTGAAGACTGCGGGAAGCGTGTCGGAGCTCTGGAGAGCAGCGGGAGGGACCTGGACCGAGCCTGCTATGTAATTTATTCCTTTTGTTATGTAATGCAGCTAGGGCTTATTTTTCAAGTCTCCCTTAAAATCAGACTAGGGCTTATTTTCGGAGTGGGGTTAACATTTCAAACCTCCACAAAAATCCTGAAACCTCAAGGTAGGTCTTATTTTCAGGGAAACACGGTAGTTATGTAATTTAGCATTCTGGGGAGGGTGGGGGTGATACTAGTCTGCATCCTGTAAGAGTCAGACAGAACATTCTAACATCTCCTAGACGCCTCTAAGACATGTGGAGCCTCTTAGGTTTTTATGTAGTCATTTAAAGGGCCATCACACATTAATGAATACTGTATCCAAATAAACACATTTAAAGGGGCGGCGCCATCATTCTTTGCAGCTTGACTGAGCAGCATCGGTGCCAAAATCTGCTTTTGTTGATATGAAGGACCGGCTTTCCAGAAGCCTGAACTCGTCGAATAAGCTATTAAGCATAGATGCTGACCAATGCTGCTTCCTACTGCTGGCATATGACTGTGCACTCGTCTTTGATGCCAGCCGGAGACGCTGCCGCTGACGCCAGCCTATTAATCAGCTATTGCCATAAGAACCTCTGCTCAGAAATTTATGAAGTCTAATTAAAGTGACTACTCGCAACTTCTCCGTAATGTGGAATATTCCATTATTTATGATGTCATTATACGTTGTAGCGTGAATAATGGATGGAACTTACAGCATTTAACAGTTGCATTATTTGCTCGTAGCCCATGAGGTTCCTTATTAGTCAGCAGAGAATTTCATTAAGAATGTGGGAGGAGGGTCCGGCGCTGGGGGCACTACGGTTGGGGGATTACGGCCACATGGCACACCGCCAGGACACATCCATCTGACACAGTCAGGTTTGCTCACTTGGATGACAGTATTGACTGCTTTAAAGACACCTTTTAGGAGTCTGCTGCTCTGCAGTTAACTCTCAGGCCGCTACCTGAGTGAAGCTTGGATGCAGCTCTGGGTGTGAATGGAGATGAAGGCATCTTAGAAGTAAAATAGCAATAAATACTACTACTAAATGTTACTACTGCTGCAAATCCTACCACCACTAATAGTGCTGCTACTAAGTATGCTGCCCAAAAGAATCTTCGGAAGACTCAAGCCTCCCAGCTTAGCCCCAAGTCATTTCCACTTCAGAGATATGTGACTGCAAGACACCCCCAAAAAGTGACTGAGGACATTTCCTTCCTGACTTATTCTTCTCCAGGTCAGTGTTTCGCTGGTGTCCTGGACATTACCGATACATGAGCCGCTACCTGCCGCCCAATCAGGTTGTACTGGTAGTCCTGTTCCTCCAGGATGGTGCATCCATACGTGCTGGAGCAAGAAGGTCTGCTGTGTCTCCCAGCAGAAGAGCATGGATCGGGTACCAGGAAATGGACATTACGTGAGGACAGCCGGACAGGACCAGAGATGGGCATCAACCAACATGAGGACCGGAGGACCAGGAGGAGCTGCTAGAGACCTGCAAAATGACCTCCAGCGGCTACTGACCAAGCTGTGATACGCAGACTCCATAGGACCTGACGTCCGGTAGTGGGACTTGTGCTCATAAAATAGCAGCTTGAATGGCAGAGAACACCAGAACTGTCAGGTTCATCATTGGCGCCCCATTCTCACCGATGAGGGTAGGTTCATTCTGATCACATGGGATCTGTGGCACACCCATAGCTGACATTGCAGACGTGCCGTGGATTTGCAGGAGTTAAAAAAAAGTGTACAGCAGATGCTTGTGGGCATGCCGGAGGAAGAAGACCCGGACAGGTCAAAAAATCTCCTCAGCCGTGGGCAGGATCATCTCCAGCTGTGGGTTCCCACCCGTGGACATGAGGTGTTACACCTCCACAGGAAAAATGAAGAATTACACATTCTCATGAAATCTTTGGGCTGTTTATCCCAGCATGGTCATGACTTGTCTAAAGCAAGAACTCAGATAAGAGATTGGGGTCCTGAATGTGGGACCCCCTCTATCAGCTCCGAATACCCCCAAAATTGTATTTACTCCCTGTGTGTAACTAAGATGTGTTCCGCTGCAGCAGATGCCTGGAATATGAAGGAAGTAGAAGTGTGTTTATCCCGCTTTCGACTCCTAATGAGAGCTGCACCCCGGCACAACACACTCCTCACACATTTTGGGAGTTGAAGTTGACAGTAGATTATCACGCTTCCGGCAAAAACAAGAATTGGGATAAAAAGTTAAAAAAAAATGATTCTAGAATGTTCTGCAACCTTCAATTTCATTTCCGTCCACACAAGTAACTCTGCTGCCGGTGGCCATCAGACTTTGTAATTCTCTTATTGTCAAGAAATCTTGCACAGCCGCCAGGAGTCAAATCCAGGAGTTTTCTTTAGTGATAAGACATTTCTGTGCATCTTAACTGCTGCTGTGCCAAGAAGTTGGCGGCCATGAGACTAAGGGCTGGAAGTCATCGGCTGGAGATCAGCACCACGGCCAGCAACCTGCCCTCTTATAGGAAACTAGCACTGGGGAAGGAAAAGTGCGGAAACTTTCTATCGCCTTGTGCTTCAATTCTTCACCTTTTGCAAGCTATCTTCTTGATGTCAGTGAATGGTAGTGAGCAGTCTGTATATAGCAGTGTAGGTGAAATGTATCAGCCTGGAGTCCATAGAGAATAGAATTGTAACAAACCCTCAGCTGTGAGAAGTATCAGAAGAGATTTTCAACTTCTTGATAAAAACAATTTACAGTATGACGATGCAGAAGGCACATAGTAGTGAGCATACACAGAAGGCACATAGTAGTGAGCACACACAGAAGGCACATAGTAGTGAGCACACACAGAAGGCACATAGTAGTGAGCACACACAGAAGGCACATAGTAGTGAGCACACACAGAAGGCACATAGTAGTGAGCACACACAGAAGGCACATAGTAGTGAGCACACACAGAAGACACATAGTAGTGAGCACACACAGAAGGCACATAGTAGTGAGCACACACAGAAGGCACATAGTAGTGAGCACACACAGAAGGCACATAGTAGTGAGCACACACAGAAGGCACATAGTAGTGAGCACACACAGAAGGCACATAGTAGTGAGCACACACAGAAGGCACATAGTAGTGAGCGCACACAGAAGGCACATAGTAGTGAGCACACACAGAAGGCACATAGTAGTGAGCACACACAGAAGACACATGGTAGTGAGCGCACACAGAAGGCACATAGTAGTGAGCACACACAGAATACACGTAGTAGTGAGCACACACAGAAGGCACATGGTAGTGAGCGCACACAGAAGGCACATAGTAGTGAGCACACACAGAAGGCACATAGTAGTGAGCATACACAGAAGGCACATAGTAGTGAGCACACACAGAAGGCACATAGTAGTGAGCACACACAGAAGGCACATAGTAGTGAGCACACACAGAAGGCACATAGTAGTGAGCACACACAGAAGGCACATAGTAGTGAGCACACAAAGAAGGCACATAGTAGTGAGCACACACAGAAGGCACATAGTAGTGAGCATACACAGAAGGCACATAGTAGTGAGCACACACAGAAGACACTGAGTAGTGAGCACACACAGAAGGCACATAGTAGTGAGCGCACACAGAAGACACATGGTAGTGAGCGCACACAGAAGGCACGTAGTAGTGAGCACACACAGAATACACGTAGTAGTGAGCACACACAGAAGGCACATGGTAGTGAGCGCACACAGAAGGCACATAGTAGTGAGCATACACAGAAGGCACATAGTAGTGAGCACACACAGAATACACGTAGTAGTGAGCACACAGAAGGCACATAGTAGTGAGCACACACAGAAGGCACATAGTAGTGAGCACACACAGAAGACACATAGTAGTGAGCACAAAGAAGGCACATAGTAGTGAGCACACACAGAAGGCACATAGTAGTGAGCACACACAGAAGGCACACAGTAGTGAACACACACAGAAGGCACATAGTAGTGAGCACACACAGAAGGCACATAGTAGTGAGCACACACAGAAGGCACATAGTAGTGAGCACACACAGATTGCACATAGTAGTGAGCACAGACAGAAGACACATAGTAGTGAGCACAGACAGAAGACACATAGTAGTGAGCACACACAGAAGGCACATAATAGTGAGCTCACACAGAAGGCACATAGTAGTGAGCACACACAGAAGGCACATAGTAGTGAGCACACAGAAGGTACATAGTAGTGAGCACACACAGATTGCACATAGTAGTGAGCACAGACAGAAGACACATAGTAGTGAGCACAGACAGAAGACACATAGTAGTGAGCACACACAGAAGGCACATAGTAGTGAGCACACACAGAAGGCACATAGTAGTGAGCACACACAGAAGGCACATAGTAGTGAGCACACAGGAGGCACATAGTAGTGAGCACACACAAAAGGCACATAGTAGTGAGCACACACAGAAGGCACATAGTAGTGAGCACACACAGAAGGCACATAGTAGTGAGCATACACAGAAGGCACATAGTAGTGAGCACACACAGAAGGCACATAGTAGTGAGCACACACAGAATACACGTAGTAGTGAGCACACAGAAGGCACATAGTAGTGAGCACACACAGAAGGCACATAGCAGTGAGCACACAGAACAGACATAATAGTGAGCGCACATAGTAGTGAGCACACACAGAAGGCACATAGTAGTGAGCACACACAGAAGGCACATAGTAGTGAGCACAAAGAAGGCACATAGTAGTGAGCACACACAGAAGGCACATAGTAGTGAGCACACACAGAAGGCACACAGTAGTGAACACACACAGAAGGCACATAGTAGTGAGCACACACAGAAGGCACATAGTAGTGAGCACACACAGAAGGCACATAGTAGTGAGCACACACAGATTGCACATAGTAGTGAGCGCACACAGAAGGCACATAGTAGTGAGCACAGACAGAAGACACATAGTAGTGAGCACACACAGAAGGCACATAATAGTGAGCACACACAGAAGGCACATAGTAGTGAGCACACAGAAGGCACATAGTAGTGAGCACACACAGAAGGCACATAGTAGTGAGCACACACAGAAGGCACATAGCAGTGAGCACAGACAGAAGACACATAGTAGTGAGCACAGACAGAAGACACATAGTAGTGAGCACACACAGAAGGCACATAATAGTGAGCACACACAGAAGGCACATAGTAGTGAGCACACAGAAGGCACATAGTAGTGAGCACACACAGAAGGCACATAGTAGTGAGCACACACAGAAGGCACATAGTAGTGAGCACACACAGAAGGCACATAGTAGTGAGCACACACAGAAGGCACATAGTAGTGAGTACACACAGAAGGCACATAGTAGTGAGCACACACAGAAGGCACATAGTAGTGAGCACACACAGAAGGCACATAGTAGTGAGCACACACAGAAGGCACATAGTAGTGAGCGCACACAGAAGGCACATAGTAGTGAGCGCACACAGAAGGCACATAGTAGTGAGCACACACAGAAGGCACATAGTAGTGAGCACACACAGAACACATATAGTAGTGAGCACACACAGAAGGCACATAGTAGTGAGCACACACAGAAGGCACATAGTAGTGAGCACACACAGAAGGCACATAGTAGTGAGCACACACAGAAGGCACATAGTAGTGAGCACACACAGAAGGCACATAGTAGTGAGCGCACACAGAAGGCACATAGTAGTGAGCTCACACAGAAGGCACATAATAGTGAGCACACACAGAAGACACATAGTAGTGAGCGCACACAGAAGGCACATAGTAGTGAGCGCACACAGAAGGCACATAGTAGTGAGCACACACAGAACACATATAGTAGTGAGCACACACAGAAGGCACATAGTAGTGAGCACACACAGAAGGCACATAGTACTTAGCACACACAGAAGGCACATAGTAGTGAGCGCACACAGAAGGCACATAGTAGTGAGCGCACACAGAAGACACATAGTAGTGAGCGCACACAGAAGGCACATAGTAGTGAGCACACACAGAAGGCACATAGTAGTGAGCATACACAGAAGGCACATAGTAGTGAGCACACATAGAAGGCACATAGTAGTGAGCATACACAGAAGGCACATAGTAGTGAGCACACACAGAAGGCACATAGTAGTGAGCACACACAGAAGGCACATAGTAGTGAGCACACACAGAAGGCACATAGTAGTGAGCACACACAGAACACATATAGTAGTGAGCACACACAGAAGGCACATAGTAGTGAGCACACACAGAAGGCACATAGTAGTGAGCATACACACAAGGCACATAGTAGTGAGCACACAGAAGGCACATAGTAGTGAGCACACACAGAAGGCACATAGTAGTGAGCGCACACAGAAGGCACATAGTAGTGAGCTCACACAGAAGGCACATAATAGTGAGCACACACAGAAGACACATAGTAGTGAGCGCACACAGAAGGCACATAGTAGTGAGCGCACACAGAAGGCACATAGTAGTGAGCACACACAGAACACATATAGTAGTGAGCACACACAGAAGGCACATAGTAGTGAGCACACACAGAAGGCACATAGTACTTAGCACACACAGAAGGCACATAGTAGTGAGCGCACACAGAAGGCACATAGTAGTGAGCACACACAGAAGGCACATAGTAGTGAGCATACACAGAAGGCACATAGTAGTGAGCACACACAGAAGGCACATAGTAGTGAGCGCACACAGAAGACACATAGTAGTGAGCGCACACAGAAGGCACATAGTAGTGAGCACACACAGAAGGCACATAGTAGTGAGCATACACAGAAGGCACATAGTAGTGAGCACACATAGAAGGCACATAGTAGTGAGCATACACAGAAGGCACATAGTACTGAGCACACATAGAAGGCACATAGTAGTAAGCACACAGAAGGCAGATAGTAGTGAGCACACACAGAAGGCACATAGTAGTGAGCACACACAGAAGGCACATAGTAGTGAGCGCACACAGAAGGCACATAGTAGTGAGCACACACAGAAGGCACATAGTAGTGAGCACACACAGAAGGCACATAGTAGTGAACACAGACAGAAGATTCCTGCTAGAAAACACACACCGTAGGCTCACTCTGAGCTGGTGGGTGTATACTGCTGCTATGATGTCCCCTTACACTGCACACCTTGGAAGGATCTCTACTTCTCGCTCTGAGCTGGTGGGTGTAGACTGCTGCTGTAATATCTCCATACATTGCACATATAGGAGAACAGGATCTCTTCTTCTCTTTTTCTTGAGGGGGTGGGTATAGACTGCTGCTATGAGGTCTCCCATATACTATACATTGAGAATAAGGAAGATTCTGTTGCCCTCTTTGTGTGCTCACTACCATCTTCTCCCTCTCTGTAGCACATACAGAGAAACAATGGCATCACAGAAGATATTTTACAGCAGTACTGAGCAGTGGAGATGTAATTTCAGTATCTGTAAATCACTTGCTATTAGCTGCTGCAGAAACTGTGTGCGTTTTGCTGCTCTGCCGCTACATGGAGCACCAATGTTGTACTGCCCGAAAGTAATAATAACTTACAATCAGTGCAGCATTCGCGCTCAGTTCCAGTGATGGCTGGCATCAGAGCTTTTCTTCTTCAACAATGCGGCAAGTAAGTACCCAACACTACTTATTACAAGCAGGCTTCCCCCCCTAAAGCAGTAAAGCAAAAAGTTCAAGTGAATGCAGTAAATTATTGTCTTCCTTATCAGTACTTGTAAAAGCCTATCTAAAGGGGTTGTCCAGTTGTAAACAATTGTTTGCCTATCCTCAGGATAGATCAGCAATAATATATCAGCAGAGTTCCATTGCCTGGGTTCCCCCCTGAACAGCCGTGTACTGGGCCAGGTTGCCCATATACTGAGTTAATTTCTGCAAGACAGCACCATTCTCACTGTAGTGGCCAGGTGTGGTATTACACCCATTCACTCTAATGGGGAACTTTGCCTGCAATACCAAGTCTGGCCACTTCAGTGAGAATGGAGCTGTCCGTTTCCTACACGAATCAGCTTAGTGCATGAGTGCAGCTGCTCAGCAAACAGCTGGTCAGTGGTGGTCCCAGGCAGATGACCCCTACTGATCAACTATTGATGACTTATCCTGCAGCTAGGCCATCAATCCTTTAAAACTGGACAACCCCTTTAAATCAGAGGCGATTTCGATGAACGGCTCTTGTTTAACGGTGACATTGGCCCATGTAAAAGAGCCCTTCAGTAAAGTTTTGCAGTAGATAACGGTTGGGTAATAAGCCATTGTCACATCACCTGTTTCTAGCGCTTTGTTTATGTCTCGCTTGCTTTTGCTTATGTTTTTTGGCAGGTATCAATCCAATTACTAGTTTTAGAGAGAAAAAAAACAAACCCTCCGTGATACCACCTGCTTCACAATTTATTCCAACAGCACGCCGGCCACGGAGCCAGCGGGTGACATTTGCCATTGTATGAATTAGCTGCAGCTATTTTATCCTTTGCAAGAATAGCCTTTTTATGCAAATTTAATCAATCAAAATTCCATTAGCACATGGCGTAATGTGAAAAGCACTTGAATGGACAGGCCCTTGACAAGAAAATGGTAGCGAGGTGGATGTACAAAGTGGCTGTGTCAGGTAACGATGCGCAAACCACTTTAGCTGGCTGCATTCATTCCTAATTCCTTAATATCGTCTCCCTTTTAATGAGTGAAGTCGGATTGAAGGTTCTAGATGTCGCGCATTACTTTATTTGTATTCTCTCTAATTTCTTTGCACCTTTCAAGTTCCATTATCCGCTGATTCCATGCAAAATGAGGGCAAACATTATATAATACCTGTGATTTACCAAGTCTAACCAGTTCTCCTCTCCGGTGAAACAAAGCATCGATGCGTAAGTTGCGTCCCTATTCTGTGAAACGCTCCGCTGATGGCTGATTGGCACGACTGGGTCCATAATTACTTTGCATTGGGGCATTAAGAGATAACAGGGCGAGCGGATGGCATCTGACGCTGTAATAAAGGAGACATTGAAGCTGCAGGGCTACAATGCAAAATCTCTGCTAGCCACCTACTGCCACATGTGTCGTTAGTTCAAAGGTGGGACTGCTTTGTCTGCACCCTTGGTGTAGTAGCAAGGTACTGGTCCGTGTTAGCTGTAGGAGTCTGACATTATAGCTATAGTAGGTACATGCATTACTTATATAGCACCAACATAGTCCATGGAGATTATCCCCATTTGTATCAGTTCTTGGCCCAATGTAATATTCCTACTGGGGTGAAGTTTATGGGATGCGCCATGCAGATGTTGCCTGTAGACAGATTTAACATCTGCAGTGTCAGCCTTAGGTTATATGGCACCCATGGCTGCTTTTTCTTTTTGCGTACCACTGCCATTCTAAGAAAAAAAAATGATACATATTGCACTGACAGGCAGTCTGTCTGTATTCTAATTGTGCAAAAAGCAGTTCAACGACTAAATACATAACCAAAATAAAGCTCATAACATTATTACAGCACCACAACCTGCTCATAACATAAATACAGTGCTAGAACCAACTCATAACATGATTACAGTACCAGAACCAGCTCATAACATAAATACAGCACTAAAACCAACTCATAACATAAATACAGCACCAGAACCAAGCTCATAACATAAATACAGCACAAAAACCTACTCCTACCATAAATACAGCACTAGAACCAACTCATAACATAAATACAGCACTAAAACCAACTCATAACATGATTAGAGCACCAGAACCAACTCCTAACATAAATACAGCACTAAAACCAACTCATAACATGATTACACCACTAGAACCAACTCATAATGTAAATATAGCACTAAAACCAACTCATAACATGATTACAGCACCAGAACCAACTCATAACATAAATACAGCACTAAAATCAACTCATAACATAATTACAGCACCAGAACCAACTCATAACATAAATACAGCACAAAAACCTACTCCTACCATAAATACAGCACTAGAACCAACTCATAACATAAATACAGCACTAAAACCAACTCATAACATGATTACAGCACTAGAACCAACTCATAACGTAAATATAGCACTAAAACCAACTCATAACATGATTACAGCACCAGAACCAACTCATAACATAAATATAGCACTAAAACCAACTCATAACATGATTACAGCACCAGAACCAACTCATAACATAAATACAGCACTAAAACCAACTCATAACATAATTACAGCACCAGAACCAAGTCATAACATAAATACAGCACTAAAACCAACTCATAACATGATTACAGCACCAGAACCAACTCATAACATAAATACAGCACTAGAACCAACTCATAGCATAATTACAGCACCAAAACCTACTCATACCATAATTACAGCACTAGAACCAACTCATAGCATAATTACAGCACTAGAACCAATCTCAGTACATAAATACAGCACTAAAACCAACTCATAACATGATTACAGCACCAGAACCAACTCATAACATAAATACAGCACTAAAACCAACTCATAACATGATTACAGCACCAGAACCAACTCATAACATAAATATAGCACTAAAACCAACTCATAACATGATTACAGCACCAGAACCAACTCATAACATAAATACAGCACTAAAACCAACTCATAACATAATTACAGCACCAGAACCAACTCATAACATAAATACAGCACTAAAACCAACTCATAACATAATTACAACACCAAAACCTACTCATACCATAAGTACAGGAATAGAACCAACTCATAACATGATTACAGCACTACAGGCAAGCTTATAACATAAATACAGCACAAGAACCAAGCTAATAAGATAAATACAGCACAAACCAACCTTATTACATAGATACAATATCTGAACCAACCTCAGTACATAGATGCAATACCAAAACCAAGCTCATAACATAAATACAGCACCAGAACCAACTCATAACATAAATACAGCACTAGAAACAAGCTTATATCATAAATACAGCGCAAGAACCAAGCTAATAAAATAAATACAGCACAAACCAACCCCATTACATAGATACAATATCGGAACCAACCTCAGTACATAGATGCAATACCAGAACCAAGCTCATAACATAACATAAATACAGCACTAGATTCAAACACATTACATAAATGAAGCACAAATCAACCTCATTACATGGATACAATACCAGAACCTACTGCAGTACATAAATACAATGCCAGAATAAACCTCAATACATGGAAGCAAGTTCATAACATAAATACAGCCACAGAACCATGCTCAGTACAAAATTACAGTAGCAGAACTAAGGGATTATGTTGCAGGGGGTGCTGAAGGGCTGATCCTGCTAGTGTGGACTTGAAGCAGGGTATGGGGATGTGATGGACTCCCTACTTAGTTCAGGTATAGGCGATGGTGGAGCCTGAGTCAGTCCACTTACCCTTCCAGTAAGATTTTCTAGTTTTCTCTATGCCACTGGCCTGGAATTCACTTTGCTGGTACCAGAAAATAGGAGCCCATAGGGTCAGGCCAATACTTGGTGGGAATAAGCATAATTTCTGAAAAAATTGTCATAACTGTCAGGCAGTTACGACAATTCCATATACTGACGGACTTTTTCTTTTATTCAATGATGAACTTGATAAAACGCAAGTTTCCAACATAGCTGGCAGGTCATGGTTGGCTCTATGAAACCGGTGGAGTGCCAGCTGAGTTACACATGTGTAATCTGCTCCTATCACTACCATTAGGTGACGGACTTCCTTTGATGACAACCTACAGTTGGACAATAGAACAAAGCCAAGGTAACCCCTGCAGCTCCTCGTCTGGCGCTTCACACTCTCCACGCTCAGCGAAGACGCCAACTCCTTCCACTGTCGTCCACATTCGTTGCTCCCAGGTGATGATCAGATATCTGACAAGGTTCTTTCCATGCCACTTTGAACCCGTCCACCTTAATTACCCCGGATCACACAGGATTTATGCGGCACGCAGATAAACTTTCAGCAACTTCAGATGCATGATTAATGCAATTCATCACACCGCGGCTAACGAGATAAAATCAATGCTTCTGTCTTTAGATGCTGTGAAGACTTTGATACACGTAATTGGGGTTTGATGCATGCATTTGCTGATAAATTTGGTTGTGCCATGATACCTAGAAGCATAAATTAAAGTCTTATGTATTTGTGCATGCTCATTTAAAGGGATATGCACCATCCTACCAAAAGTAATTGGACACCTGAGGAAGAATCACAAGTAGTACTTATTTACATATGTTAATACTTATTGGGGCTGCTTCGACCCTAATAACATCAGATACTCTCCGTGGATACTTTCTACTAACATCTCATACACTTTAGCTGGTATTTCCCTTCATTCATCCTGCAAACATCTGGCTAGTTCCCTCAAAGAATATGCATGGCCTGTTTATATTTCCTGACCCGACGTTCCAGTTCGTCCCAAAAGTTGTTTAGCAGGGATTAGGTTGGACTCTGCGCAGCCGGTCTAATCGTGGAACATCCATGTCCTCAAACCAGTATAGAACAGCGCTAGATGTGTTGGAAGTATGGCCGACCATTCCCAAAGTATTACCACATTGTGGGCAGCACATTATGGTCTAGAATGTCAGGGTGCATGCTGACATTCATGATTCTTGTCACTACAACCACTGGACCAAGACCATGCCATGCAATACATCCCTCATATGAATGTCTAACACATTCATATCCTTGGAGCTTACTCTGGATTTCTTTTCTCTATCACTGTCAAAGCTGACTCTCATTCTCAGTTACTCCCTGTTTCTCTGATTTCTCTTGTCTCTCTCTTTTTCTTGCTCCTGTTTGTTTTGCTCTCTCTGCCTCTTCCTTTCCTGCCTGGCACTTTCTTTTCTCCTTGTCACTTTCTGGCATTTCACTTTCTTGTCACTACCCTGCCTTCTGCGACCGGTGTATGGCTATTTATTGCCTCTGTCACCTGACCAGTTTGTCTGCAGCCAATCACAACCTATTTGCTTGCTAGGCTATCTGTTACGTATGCTGCTGGGATCTGTACTGCTCACCCTGAACACCAGACAGAGACTAGCCAGGAGCTGGCTTTATATGTGAGCACAGACCCAGGAGATTGGCTAACAGGAAGAACCACACCCAGCCAGCTCAATTAACCCTGTGAGGGCTGTGCTGCTAGGAAGCTTAGAACTACAGATCCCAGCAGCACACGTAACACTATCTGCATCAGCTGTGTAAAATGACACAGATTAACTTCTAGGGCGGGTTATTATATTACCGGTCCCCATAACTAAACTGCGCTATGTAGTGCCCTTTTCCGGGCCAATACAGTAGTGTGATTCGTCACTCCATAGAACGTTCTTCCATTGCTCATCTGTCCAATGATGACGCTCCTTGCAGCATTGTAGATAGTCCGATGCATTGAGCTTCATGATGGACGGTTTGTGTTCAGCAATATAACCTGTATAACCAATAGCATGCAGTTCCCGTCACAGACTATGGCTGGCACCTCCAAGGGTCTGCATCTGATGTAGCATGGCTTAGGACACGTGGCATACTAATAAGACAAAATCTTTTCTACTGATAGGGGGTCCAAATACTTTTGATTGGACAGTGTACAGCCTACAGAAAAAAGACTACTTGTACAAATTGGAAAAATGACTTTTAGAGACTGTAACAATAGCAAAATGTAAGTATTGTTCTTGCTCTCTATTATCATCTATTACCCCTTACTGTTCTGGAGTTAAGGTTCTTATACATCTTAGCTGTTGGCTGAACTTTTTTTTCTCCCAACATGGAGGCCCCTATATACCCTGTTTCCCTGAAAATAAGACATACCCTGAAAATAGGACATAGCATGATTTTCCAGAATTTTTGAGGATGCAAAATGATTTTTCAGGCTTTTTAAGGATGCTTATAATATAAGCCCTACTCCAAAATTAAGCCCTGCTAACAGTTAATTTAAAAAGTCAATTTAAATAGTGTCCAGGCAGCTATACATGTAAAAAAGTTAAACCTTTTTGAACAAAAATTAATATAAGACACTGTCTTATTTTCTGGGAAACACAGTATATACGATAGCCTCTAGTCTGACCAAAGTTTATAGGTTCAGATAAGTTTAATGAACAGCTGTTCAAAATCCCTTGATTCTTCTGCAGCATTCACTTCAGCCCGCAGCAGTGCCAGAAACGTATTCTCGCTACCTGCAGTCACCTGATCCTTAAAGAAACACACCAAATTATATTAATATTAAAATTAAAGGGAGCCGAGGGTATCACCCTTCTACATCTTCAATAATCCTTCCCTGTCTCCTGCTCTCCACCACCTGCTTTTCCTACGCTAAGCGTGCAGCTTTCTTAGTTCTCACTGATGGCAGTTTCTAAAAAGTATGCTATGGAGTAGGGGCTTTGTAGGACAAAAGGGTTAGTAATATTACATGGCCATTTCCTTTGCCTTGTTACCTAACATCTCTAGAGTGGAATCTCTCAGAACCTGGGCCTCCTCCATGGGCCGCCCCTATTGGAATATTCACCAATCCTGTGCTGTCAGGCAAAGGGTATATAAAAATCATATGTGTGAGCATTAGATATAAAGGAGAGGATCACACAGGCATGTCCAAGTACAGAAGCCATCAATATGCTCCCAGATGTACAGCTGACAGTGGGGTCTGGCAATGGGATGTCATCAGGTGTAGAGCCGACAACGGGGTCTGGTGGGAGGATGTCACCAGGTGTAGAGCTGACAATGGGGTCTGGTGGTGGGATGTCACCAGGTGTAGAGCTGACAATGGGGTCTGGTGGGGGGATGTCACCAGGTGTAGAGCTGACAATGGGGTCTGGCATTGGGATGTCACCAGGTGTAGAGCTGACAATTGGGCCTGGTGATGGGATGTCACCAGGTGTAGAGCTGACAATGGGGTCTGGCGGGAGGATGTCACCAGGTGTAGATCTGATAATGGGGTCTGGTGGGGGGGATGTCATCAACCAATCAGTACGGACATTGCAGCTTCTAAACCTTCCAGAGTCTACTGTTGGCCTTGTTATTGGGAGATGGAAGCCACCCGGTGTGTGTGGTGCTGCCACATACAGGGAGACCTTGTAAACTGTCAGAACATGGGCAACGAAGTCTTGTACCAGCTGTGAAGGCATCACACACATCATCAGCTGAAACACTTGCCCCAGAAGTCTCACTGGCCATTAGAATATTCATTAGTACCAGAACCATCCATAGATAACTGTATGCGAAGGGTAACCATGGACAAGTGTCTGCACTCAAGCCCAACATCACAGCAGTGAATGCACAGAGGTGCCTGTGATGGTGCTTGGAATGTTATTCTTGGACTGTGAATGAGTGGAAGCAAGTGTTGTGGACAGATGAATCACAATAACCATCTTCTGATCAGATGGCCGCTCTTGGGTGTGGCGGTTGCCTGGAGAGCGGGTTTCTATGTGACTGCATTGTCCCAACAGTGAAGTTCGGAGGAGGGTCTGTTATGGTGCGGGGAGGTTTCTGCTGGGAAGGACTAGGACCATTGGTTATAGTGAAGACCACCCTCACCGCCAACGAGTACAGAGACATTCTGGGCAATGTGGCATCACCTACCCTGTGGCAATAATTGGATACAGCTGATCGAGCACCGTATTATATGGCATGCAGTGTTAAGGCTTGGTTTGAGGAGCAGAACGTCTACAAACTTCATTGGCCGACCCAAAGTCCAGATCTCAATCTCATCAAGCCTCTTTGGGACAAGCTAGAACACTGTATCCATGCACAACCATCACATCACTATCTGAAGCTCTCCTTGAGGAATGGAGGTAAATCCCTCCACACATCTATTGGAATTTGCTGGAAAGCAGCTGAGGAGGATTACTGAAGTCATTGAGGACAAAGGTGGCCCAACAACATACTGAAAACTTTGAATAAAGTTGAATTTCATCACCTTCTATGTGCATCCCAATACTTTTGTCAACATAGTGTATATGATGTAGCTGCAACACCAAAAGAAACAATGCTCCATACATACTGTTGATTTCAGGTAGGAACGTGGAAGGTCTACGAAGATTGAGACATCTGGGTTACCAAACATCGAAATCCGTCTTTCGTGATATATTTGGTTTCTCCATTATTTGACATATTTCCTGTCTTACGGTTCGTAGTTTATTGCAGCGTACACAGAGCCATTTTTTTCTATTAAACCCAAAGCAGATTTATTTGAAGCGAAGGCAACAACATTCGGAAGGGTTTATGGAGAAAATCCATATCTTATCGTTAGCATTGAGCCATTTTATTTCTATGCTTCATCTTTGTTAAATTTGGGATCCATTGAATTATCGTGAGCTAACAAGACATGGAAATGGCCTAAATGGATAATAAAAATTCAATTGTTACCGAATTTAATAGAAAAGTGCAAAGGAAACATCCTGTAACTTTTGTTCTCCGTAATCTAAATTGAATCTGTACGCAGAGGATTGACTGATGTGGGTTATAGGAGGCCTCAATCTGTTTGGAAGTTATAAGCAAATATTGATGCAAAAGATAATTGATCAGAAAGGAAAGGCAAAGAATAAACAGTCTCATATTAACCAATCGGCCGCAGAGCTGGAGGAAGAAAAGAATAAATCACTTTATTTCTATTCCTTATCTGCTCCTTGTTACTAGATAGCCTGGAATCCTGCCTTCCCGGTGGTGGTGGTGGCGGCGGCACATCTGCCGGGGGAGCGTGATAAATCTGCTAGAATATTTCTATCATTTGAGTTTTCACTGCTTGTCTGCTTATTTATTCAAGGCTGGAAGGAACTGTGGAGCATTGATCAATGATAACCCGAAGAGTTAAAGGAGAAGTGACATGAAAATCTATATTTCAATGCTGCCGTTGTCTTTTGTGACATAGGAACTGAAAGGAACATGTGTCTGTGAGGGATGTTCTACAAGATCTTACCAGGAATCACACAAGATCTTACCCTAAAACCAGTCACCACTTGGATAGGTGCCTTATATTAAGGCTTCTTACGTATACTTTAATGCTGCTCAAATTATGGGTATAGTTGCACCCCATTACCGAATTACTCTGTGGAAGTGAGACTTTTAGATAAGAAGGTCATATGGGAGGTGCATAGAGAAGAATGAGCCCCATAGCAAGGTCAAAAGTCTCTGATGCTGGTTGATGCCATCCCAGGAGGAGCTGGTATTTCCTACCCCTCCTTCCCACCCATTGTAGATGAGAAGGTCTTCATGAGCAAATCGGACCTATAGAACCCAAATTCGGGTTGATGTTTGAAAAGCTCAGTTTGACGAGGTCCCAAACCTCAGGCAATTTGTTACTGCTCAACCATAAGTACATAAAAACCTCTAAAA
The DNA here is from genome assembly GCF_035609145.1 of Eleutherodactylus coqui. NCBI lineage: Eukaryota > Metazoa > Chordata > Amphibia > Anura > Eleutherodactylidae > Eleutherodactylus > Eleutherodactylus coqui. Next base: position 12,866,453 of record NC_089847.1, read on the forward strand.
CTAGTTTTGGACACTGTCTAAGATGGTGTGTGGGGCTGCTTCAAAGGATGTAGCTTGGTGGTTAGCACTGTTGCCTGCAATACTGCAGTCCTAGGTTTAAATCTGACCAAAGGTAATATCTACATGGAGTTTTCCAGTTCCATGTAGATGTTGTCCTTTGTGAAATTTCATCCTAAGACCCCAGCACTGCAAGGCACAGTGCTAACCACGGAGCTACATCCTTAAAGCCCCCATCACCAGTTTTCAACACTAATTTTAGGGCGTTTTATGAACTTCTGGTTTGGTTTGAACTCATTCCGACTGAACCAAACTTTTTGACACAATTGGATGAACCAGTTGAACTAAATGGGACATGAATAATTGTAGCTAAGGGTGGCCATACACCATAAGTAGCTGTTGACAAGTGGTCATTTGGTTTTCTATCTTAATGTCAGCTGGACTAAGTGTACATGCGTCTTCAATATGTTCTCAATAAGCAAAGGGAAATAAATCACTGCCAGATACCTCTGGTGGTGGCTTATCTCCCATAGCAACAAAAGATTGAAGCATGCCGAAATTCAACACACTTGATCCATCTTTTTCCCAGCATCTGCCATTGGGGGAGAGTCAGGTCACTGCCTTACACATTAGATAGTTGGCTAATACCTCTGAAGTTGATGGATTTGGATGATGTTCATCTAGTATGCATGGAAACCTTAAGATATATCAGTTGTTTCAAGGCAGTAGCTTCTAGAAACATATCCCAGCTGATAGCTATAGTCATTGGTCCTGCTTCTGGAAGCTTTGTAGACCAACAGTGGTTACTGGTGGAATCTTATCTGGCCACACACAATCCCCCTGCATTTGTTGATATGAACGAACAAGACTGGACAGTGAAACATCCTGAAATGAACACACAAAATTGCATTCTAGTGAGTTTGCTCTCTAGAGAGGTTTGCTTCTAGAGAGTGAGTCCTCTAGGAGGGTCTTCTATAATCTAGTCCTCTGGAGAGGTTTCCTTATTGAATTTGGTCTTCGAAAGTGGTTTGCTTCTAGAGGGTTGGTTATCTAGATACTGTGTTTCGCTTAAAATAAGGCCTACCCCAAAAATAAGCCCTGGTTACATTTCATTAAAAAAATCAATTGGAATACATTACCCAGCAGGCTTGGTCCAAGTCTCTCCCATTGCTCTCCAAACCCCCTACGCGGTTTCCACAGTCCTTGGTCGCCCACACAGGATCACTTTCTGGTTACGGGATTCATAAATCTCATCTCCATGAAGCGATGGATGTGGTTCCTTCTTTGAGCGCTGCATTGATTGGCTGAGCAGTGCTCGAAGAACCAATCACAGCCATCGCTTCGAGGAGGTGGGATTTATAAATTGGCTGAACTGCTGATTAGTCAATTCATAAATCCCGCCTCCACTAAGTGATGGCTTTGATTGGCTGAGCAGTGCTTGAAGGACCCATCAAAACCATCCCTTCATGGAGGTAGGAAACCCGCTTCCATGACATGATGGCTGTGATTGAATCTTCAACCGCCATGGCTCAGCAAATCAATGCAGCCATTGCGTCATGGAGGCGGGATTAATGAATCCCGTAAACAGAAAGTGATCCTGTGTGGCTGGCCAAGGCTTTCAGGAACAGCATCGTGCTCTGGAGAGCAGTAGGAAGGACCTAGACTGAGCCTACTGGGTAAGTAAAATAAGACATTTGTTGAATATAAGCCCTAGCTCCTCTTTTGGGGCAAAAATAAATATGAAACACTAACTTATTTTTGGGGAAACACAGTAGTTAGTCTTCCAGAGAGGTCACCCCCTAGAGAGATCCTCTTTGAGAGAGGTTTTTTTCTAGAGAGTTGGTCCTCTAGTAGATAGTATTCTAGAGGGCTCCAACTTGGGACCTCCTGCACTCCAGTCAGCAGCTCTCTCCACTAAGCCATCCTGGACTTGAACAGCTCCTCTGCTGAATACCTAGCCATGCTTCTGTGTTTCTCTGAATGGCTTATCTCTCTCTGTTTCCCTGTCTTGGCTCTGTCCTGCTCCTAATTAGTGACATCATATAAACCTGGCCTGATCTCTCCTCCAGCACATGATTATTAGCCTTGATTAAGCTCCATTCCTGCCTACTCCTCTGCTATCAAAATATAGATCTACAAATACCGACCCCTGGCTTCCCTGGACTACTCTCTAGACCTGCGGCTACCACACCTATGGCTCCAATCCAATGCCTGAACATTACACAGGTAGTATTTCAGAAAGGTGGTCTGCTAGAGAGCTGGTCCTTTAAAGAGACTGATTCTCAAGAGAAGAGCTATTCTAGAGAGGTATTACTCTAGAGAGATGGTCTTCTAGATGGTAGTCACCTATAAAAGTAGTACTCTAGTGAAGTGATTTTCTAGAGAGGTCGTTCTTGCAAAAAAAGATGACCAGCATCTGAGTAATAGTATATGATGGATGTAAAACCCATCACAGGAAATATGGATAAAGAAGTGGTCTTTTGGATAGGTTTATTGTAATTCATGAATGAGTTGGATCCACTTTTGAGCTGTTCTTACTACACTATCCTGCCAGAAGTACATGGAAACCTAAGTAAGAATCAGAAGTTGAATTTATTTCCATATGTTAATACCTAGTTGGGCTCCTATGGCCCTAATGACATTGGATTCTCTCTGTGGCACACTTTCTACTAATATCTTGCACTTTAGCTGGTATTACCCTCCATTCATCCTGCAAACATGTGATGAGTTCTCGAAGAATATACATGGCCCATCTACAATGGTCTAAAGAGCATCGTCATTGGACAATAGAGCAATGGAAGAACATCTATAGAGTGATGAATCATACTACTCCATCTTCGGATCAGATTGACGTACCTGGGTGTGGAGGATCCTGGGGAATGCCTTTTGCCTGAGTGTGTTGTATCAACAGTTAAGGTGGTGGTTCTGTTATAGTCTAGGGATATGTTACATAGCATGGTCTTTTTCTGTTGGTTGTTGTGGCAAGAACTATGAACATGGAGGTGACCCTGACATTCTAGGCCATAATGTGCTGCTGACAATGTGGTAATACTCTGGGAATGGTCGGCCATACTTCCAACAAGACAACGTACCTTGTCACAAATCCAATGCTGTTTTACGTTGGTTTGAGGATATGCATGTTCTATGATTGGACTGGCTGCAACCTGATCCCTACTGATCATCTCTGGGATGAACTGCAACGTCAGATCAGGAAATATGAACAGCGTCCATCTTCTTTGAGAGAACTTGCCAGATGCTTGCAGGACGAATGGAGGGAAATATCAGCTGAAGTGTATCAGACGTTACTAGAAAGTATCCACGGAGAGTATCCAATGTCATTAGGGCCGAAGGAGCCCCACTAAGTATTATCATATGGGAATAAATGCTACTTCTGATTCGTGCTCAGCTGTCCAATTACTTTTGGCAGGATGGTGAATTACTGGTCCTTCCACTTGGGCTAATAGATGAATGTTTCAAGCGAGGAGACCATTCTATGTTGTGTATAAGTATTATATTGATGGAAACATCCCCTTTAAATACAGTGCATTTCTAAATACATTCTCGCTTATAGTCTACTGGAGTTGATGTGTAAACTGTCTATTATATCGAGCTCCTGCATGCCGTGTGTGGGCGGTGGATCCACTTTCTGGGAAATTGATGAGATTGATGTAATAAAATGAAATGCAAAATACAATTCTGAGCGTATCCCAAGAACATTGCTATCATTCATGTCACGTTAATGTAGTATACTGCATGTGTGCAAGTAATTGTCCTACCGTTTAATAACAGCGCCGCACAGATATACCAGACCGGCTGACACCAATTCCTCCATTCCATTAAACCTCAGCACGAAAAGTTTACTTGGAAAGATTTAACAATGCTTCCATCATTTTTAGTGGCGATCTACTTGACTTTAAAGTGTAATATTTCCCAGATTACACATGGTTCTCCTGATTTATGGGAGCGTTTTATGCTTATTATTTTCTGTTTATCCCCTTCAGTAAAACCTCCCAAGTGGTTCATAAACTAATTCTGCTTAAACCTTTGCAAACCTCCTCTGTTGTTATAAATAAGATTCTGGTTCCCGGGGGAAGGAACGTGGGAAGAATTAATCTCAGCAGGATATGTCAACTGGAAGCTTTAAAGTGCATGTTATAATTGTGTACATCATCAGGTATCTTTAGGTGTATCACACCCCTGATACAGATTACAGCACAACCAGGGGGCGACCATTCATGGCCAACTGCCTGGGAGATCAGCAATAGGCAATGGTTGAGTAAATGGGACCTATTATACCATTACATAGGATTCTACCCCAAAATATAAAGTATTGTGTACAATTAGAGGGGTTGCCCAGTTGTAAACGACTGATGGGCATTAAAAGTAGATTAGTAGGGGCCGGCCACCCAGGATCCCCATAGATCATCAGTTTGCTGGGCTGATACTAATCGTGCACTGAGCTGATTTTTGTAGGAAGCAGACAGTAACATGGGCTAAAAAAAATATATCCATCCAGTTAAGCCATACCCCCCCCCCCCCCCCTCTCCAATGTTGAAGGCAAAAAAAATCATGTGGTAGAAGCCAATTTTCTCATTTTAGGGGGGAAAAAAACTTCTTCCCGACTCCAATAGGACAATCAGAATAATCCCCGGATCACCGACTCTTCTGAAGTAATCAGTGATAGAAGATGTAATATTATTACACTCAAGAAAGGTGTCCATGCTAGAGATGGGAAAATCAGGAGAAAAACTGGAAAAAATTGGGAAAAAAACATTTTTCCCCCCGTTTTTTCCCAAAGCCATTTTTTTATGTTATATAGCTTGAATACCATGTCATATATATATATTATTTATAATTAGAAAAAAACATATTCTATGCACTTTTTTTCCCAATTTTTCCAGAAATAAAAAAGGCTTTGGAAAAAAACGCAAAAAATGTTTTTATCCAAATCTTTCCGTTTATTTTCTAGGCTTTCCCATATCTAGGTCAGGCCCTTCTTAAAGTCTTTTAGTGAATATTAGTATTAAGTGGTATTACAGGCAAAGTTCCCATTTAAATTAATGGACTGCAATACAAAAACTGGCCACTGCGGTGTGAATGGAGCTATCTGCTTCCTGTAGAATTCAGCTTGGTGCATGAGTGCACTGTCCCAATCAACAGCTGATTTCTGAGGGTAACAAATGGCAGAACTCCACTGATCTACTATTGATGGCCTATCCTAAGAATATAGGCCGTGAATAGTTTACAATTGGACAACCCCTTTAGGTAATGAATATCCCCTTTATTAGAGCCATGTGACAAGTTTTCCATGGATCAGTTTCAGTGTGAATCTACAATGGAATGACCTCTTATATAAATCACGTTTTTAAGCTAAACATATTTTTCAAGAATTTGGGGTGATTTTTTGACATTTTCGAGGTCACAATCTATATTTAAAGAAAATCTAAAACCCTGCAGTTCACACACTGACCACTAGGCCTAATAATAATCTGACACTTCTTGTTCCGTAGAGAAAACTTAGATATAGCAGAGGTTTCTCTTCACCACCGTTCTAAAACCCTCTGAAGTGCTTGATTCACATGCGGCAAATTTGGTGCAGATTGGTCCAATCGTGTCACCGTGCGTAAAGAACAGACAACAGGAATCCATGTTTATATCTATATCTGTAGGTGACACATTCCCTTTAACCCCTTAAGGACCAGACATTTTTTAGGGATTTTACCCCTGTGGTGGTTTTACTGCTTTATTTTTTCTTAAGCGGCCAGAATAATTTTTTAAACAGCTGAGAACCCGACCTTCTCCTGCTAGATTACAGGAATAGGGGCTTTAATCCTGCGCCGTATTTTTTACTATGGCCCAGGATGAAAGCCCAGGACCAAGCACCGTAAATTTACAGTGCTTGGTCCTTTAGGGGGTTAAAGGGTTGTATGAGATTAGAAAGACCTAGCTTCTTCCATTCTCCCAAAATGTGTCCCTCCTGTCCACAGACTAAATCTGAAATGTAAGTTAATGCTGCAATTAAGTTGCAATACCAGATGTGGCCTATGGACAAGAGGGCGCTGTTTGTGGAAGGAGGCAGTTATGTTGTTCTAATCTCACACATTCTCTTTAAGTACCTGGTATGTATAACAAATGTGAGAGATAAAGGCTTGTACAAGCAGCTGGTATCATGGTGGATCCCTCGGCCTTGATAGAAGAGGTGACAGTACTCATTTCGCTCTCCGGAGTCACCGCAGGCCCAACTATCCGGCTATTTAAAGCCTTTTTATCTCCGGAGTCCGGGTGATTTGTGTTTGTTCAAAGCATTTCTGATGGTAAATATGGAAATGACCGAGCCCCGGAGATTGGGTTTTGTAGCGGTAAGCACCTTTTCTCTCTCTTCAGCCTGATAGATTTTCTGCCTGGAAAACAGAGGAAATAGGGAAAAGTTAGAGATAACAGAAAACATATTACTAATTGAGATTAGTGGAGGATGAGAGGGAGGGGGGCACTTACTTATGATTGTACCGATCACAGACAGCAATGGAAAAAAAGAGCAAAATCCGCCATTCTGATCAATACAAAACTTAATGGAAGACGAGATATTCTGTTCTTTCAGAGGAAAGCAGAGAACAAGCAAAAAACGAGCAAGCGATTCAGCGCGTTTCCATGAATTTTGGTGTTTCATGCTCGCTGAATCATCGCGTGAAGGTCAAACAAATCAGACTAAAAACACTTGAAGTCTAAATTTATAAAACATGAAGATTACTTTTCTAGATTATTTCTATTTTTGGATATTTTGAGTATTTTCGTTCATTTTTTTCTCATCTGTAAGATCAGATTTTTAGATATTTTTTGCAATCATCTAATGGAGTATTTAGCCCCAAAATCCACACTGCGAATGTGCAGATTTGAAAATAACCGAATACTGATTTTGCATGAAAATCTGCAGTTGTAAATTTACTGCTTTACCATAATGCACAAGTGGGAGAATAACAATGGAAGTTTGCCAGTTATGGTGTCAGGGATCGAACCCAGGACCTCCTGTATGCCAGTCAGCAGCTCTCTCTGCTGAGTCATCCAGCCTGCTGGACAGCTCCCTTGCTGGACCTTAGCCTGGTTCTCATACCCCTGATCCAGTCCCCTGTTTTGGCTTCGCCTTGACTCCTGATTAGAGCCACTATATAAACCTGGCCGTGTCTCTCTTTCAGTGCGTGATAGACGGAAGATATAAAAACTCTAGCGCTCCAGGGGGCAGACCGTAAATGGAATATAAAGCGCTGGGGTTTTTATATCTTCTGACTATTTTGCTCTCTCCACCTGATTTGGATCTGGAGTCCCTATTGATGCTCTCCTTCAATTTTTGGATGCCCATGTGACCAGGGAGGACATATTTGCATTTTTTTTTATTATCAACTACCAAGACGTCAGGCGTGACGGACTGTCCTAACCCAGGGGAGCCCATTCATGCCAGGTAAATCACTTTCCATTCCATGCATACAGTGTTATACTATCTTTAATATTAATCCCAGGAGTGCTGCCTTTCCTGATTTTTTTCCTTCAGTGCGTGGTTATTTGCTCCCAGTCTGCAACATAGCTACCCTCATTCCTGCTTCTTCATTTATTGACTGACACTACTTGTCAACTGACCTTGGCATTCCACAACTCCACTACTTGCCTACTCCTCCTGTACCACAACAGATACTGCTTGTGCATCGACCTTGGCTTCCCACGACTCCGCTACTTGCCTGTTCCTCCTATACCGCAACAGATACTACTTGTGCATTGACCTTGGCTTTCCATGACTCCGCTGCTTACCTGCTCCTCCTGTACCACAACAGATACTACTTGTGCATCGACCTTCATTTTACATAACTCCTCTACTTGCCTGCTTCTCCTGTACCACAACAGGTACTACTTGTGCATCGACCTTGGCTTTCCACAACTCCACTACTTGCCTGCTCCTCCTGTACGCAACAGATACTACTTGTGCATCAACCTTGGTTTTCCATAACTCCTCTACTTGCCTGCTCCTCCTGTACCACAACAGATACAACTTGTGCACTGGCCTCGGCTTTCTATGACCTCCACTAGATCCACAACGGTTACAACCTGGTGACTCCAACATAGAACCGACCTGTTACATATGATCTGAGTAGTTGTATTTAAAGGGGTTGTTCCAAGATAGAAAGTTATCCCTTATGCACAGGATGGGAGATACTTTTTTGATCAGTGGAGATCCAATCACTGGGACCGGCCACCACCAATCATGAGAATGGGGGTCTTAAAGATCCCCACATAAATAGAGAGGCTGTCACACATGTGTCCTGCTTCACAATTTGTTTCATTCTATGGGAGTGCCGGAGATGGCCCAGTTCAAGTGCTAAGCAATATCCTGTGCTCGCATGCAAATGAATGGAGTGGCTGTGCTCAAACATTCACGTGGAGAGCTTCTGGACCCTCATTCTTGGAATTGGACCCCCACTGATCAAAACATTATAAATTTCTATCTTGGCCCAACTCCTTTAATTTAACCCTCTGGTTTCAGGACAAAATTCTGTCCCAGGACTGGAGGTGAAGAGGGATATAACATCTGCATATGTTCTTCTTTGCCATTCTTCCGATCCACTGACTTTGGGTCCCAATTTTGACCACCCAAGATGACCAATGCAATTTTCAGACTACCTAATCCCCCACAGAGCATTGCTAGCATTAGACTACCAATGCACTTTGCCTGTTCTCTGATTGGCTAGAGTTGCTCTCGTGATCAGCACTGGCCAATCAAAGATCATTGGCCAGTACTGATCAGTGTGTATTAGTTAGTTAGAAAATTGCTTGGATGGACGAAAATGGGGCCCGCAACCAGCAAATTGGAGGGCATCAGAGAAAAACAATTGCAAGTTATATATCTCTCCCCCTCCAAAAATGGAAGGTGCCTTTAAGAAATATTACAATGAGCATGGACCTAGGTTGCTAAGGGTCTAGCAAGAAATGTAATCTCAATGGCTAATAGTTGATTTTTTGAAAAAAAATTTTTTTAACGTTTTTGGGACCTGAACTCCACCATCATCTCAGATATCATCCCCTGCCCCCAGATCTCTGCTTATATAATGGTTTATGTCATCTGTGATCTCTTAGTGATAAACATATAAGCTTATAGTTGAAGTTTATTGCCCTTTTAAGTCTCATTTGCCATTCGCTCATGTACGTCACGTGCAGATTTGCTGTGGTTTAGTGCACAAGGCTCGGTAGTAATCACAAAGTCACTGATAACACTTCAGCTCCTGACAGCCCCGTTTTAGAGGCGGTAATAAATTGTATCATCTAATCTCGCTCTCAAGAGTCAAATAAACTTGAAAGATGCATGTGACAAATGAAAGATGATCATTTAATGGCATCACAAACCCGACGGCGCTGCGGCGGCACAGTCAGAGTTAAATCTATTACCTGGCGCAGTTTAAATAAATAATAAAGCCTTCCCTTCGGTTACCAGCGATAGTGACATTTACTGGTGATTAATTGGTCGGATGCGTTTGGTTTATTTGTTGTCACGCACATCTGAATGACAATTTGCTGTCTGATTTTTTTTTTGCTATCTGTTTAATATGATGTTTTTATAGCGGATGTAGCAGAGATGCAACAGATGTTCCTCAAGATTGATGTCCGTTTCCTTCCTTTCATGGTGCTTAGTGGAGCGCTGCGGCATGTGACGAAAAAAAACCCAATTGCAATATGCTTTTTAGACTCAGAACATGTATTAGTATTACGCTATAGAGCCGGCGTCAGTCCTACGTGTATGCGGCTCATTGAAATTTGGCAAATATCATGCAAAAAATGGCGAGCACAGACACTCCAATGCTGCGTTTACATGGAATGACTAGCATTCGGAAAATCGTTTGGTCTAAATGTGAGCCAATGACTAAACGATGAATGAGAATTGTGCTCTCCTCGTACGGCGTCCAGTTTCAGCCGGCATAAAAATCAGCGCCGCCTCAGGCAGTTTAAACACTGATTGCTCAGTGTTTCACATAGGAATGTGCATAATACCCAAAAGAGAATGCATGGCCTTATAAGTCTCCTCACTCACCTTCTTGGTGCTCTCCCTAAGGAGAGATGTTACTCTTCCCAACCCACATAGGCATGTTCATATTACTCAGAGGAGTAAGCATGGCCTTATAAGTCTCCTCGCTCACCTTCATGGTGCTCTCCCTAAGGAGAGATGATACCCTTCCCGACCCACATAGGAATGTGCATATTACCCAGAGGAGCAAGCATGGCCTTATAAGTCTCCTCACTCACCTTCTTGGTGCTCTCCCTTAGGAGAAACGATACCCTTCCCAACCCACATAGGAATGTGAAACGGGCTGCCCCAGCACGGAAAAGCTGGTGATGCCATCACCGGCTCGTTCGTTTGGGCAAACAAGAATCGTGAGATTCTCAGCCCATGCAGAAGAGGAATAAGACTGCAATGTAAAAATAGTGAAAATTTATTCCAGATGCAAGCAGATTGGCAACGTTTCGGGCGAACTCCTTTATCAAGCTTGTGGAAGTGTGTGGACAAGGGACCAAAGGTGGTCTACTGGATCCTGTTTTAGACTCCTTAGTCCTCATCAGTGCAAATGATGGAAACGATGGGGAATATTCCTAAAAATGTTTGCGCCAGGATTTTGGCATTAAAAAGTCACAAATTTTTGCAAAACCTCAATCACACAAAAATATGCAACTTTTCAACATCTCCCACCACCACCGGCACTTTGGTGAAAAGTAACCGGGGTTGGTAAGAGAAGGTCTTCCGAGGCCCGTTGTACTCACTATAATTTATGCTATAAAGTAAAGTAAATTATAGTGGAAATCTATGACTGTTTTTACCTTGTGCAGATTACAGGAGGAGGCGCAGGGGAGTCCCAGGATGTGCCAAGGCTCGTATCCTTTATACTTTTGGCACACCTTACTCCTTACTCTAGCAGCACTCATCTAAGACTGATGTGAAAAATGCCAGGTAAATGTGCCCCTATGGTTCTAAAAACACAGAGAAAGGGGGAAATTTATCAAGACTGGCATTTCAAACGCCGGTCTTTATATAATTTCCGCTACTGCATGACGCACCCAATATATAAAGAAGTGAACATCTCTTTATATATTCCGCACATCTCAGGCTGCACAGACATCTTGGAGCAGGTGGAGATTTCTGATAGAATTTATGCCATTTATAATATGTTGGTCCAGGGCAGCCACACCCCCTCCTGGCAAGCCACACCCCTCTTTAGGAAAAGTGCCATGCTGGAACAAAAGTTTCAAACTTTTAGTACGGGCAAGACTTATGCTCAATTTTGCCCATTTTTTAGGGCAGAAACTGCCGTGAAAACTTTTATAAACGTCCTCTTACTAGCGCAACTTCACTTTGTAACCATTTTTTTACAACTCCAGCTTCCTTTGAGAGCCAAGCTGCTGAAATGTTTTGGCCATACTGCAGAGTGATGGAAGCCCTCATTTGGACCCTTTTCAGTCTTAACCCTTTGCAATCCAATTTTGGATTCAGGGTTTCTTAGGGGGCTTTCTCTTTCTGCCATTATACAATGGCGCCATCTGCTGGCTAGAGTCAGTACTATGGTATGAAACATGCTGGAGAGGCCCTCCGACAACAGAGCGGCCAGTAATCTATAGTAAGAATACCCTGCTGGACGTCTTCCAACATAGAAGCTGTACAGCCTTCAATCAGAATGTCTTCAGACGTCAGACAGTGGATTGGAAAGGGTTAAGGTAGATTCTTCTTGACTAGGTGAATTGTATCTCCTACAAGCAGGTAGTTTTTGCATTTGAACGGAATTCTGTCAAGAAGACAAGATTGTTTAAGTCAAGCAGATGAAACCCATCCTAGAACTGATTAAATGCTTACCAAGAGCCCATATTCGAGAGGTTCACATACTTCTTACATGAGTGATTTTGATTTCCCTTAAGGTTTATGCCGAAGGAGATCTCCCAATAGAAATGTCATGCGTATTTAGTTCAATAAGATTGGCTTTATGATGAAGATTCTTAGAACCAGTCATTCAGAAATTCAGACCATTTTGGAGGGTTCACAAACTTTCTCTCCAAACTGTATAGACACAGACATAAATGCTAGGCTTTGCTGAATTACTTTGAAATGTCATTTAAATATCACAGGAGGCTTCGGCTCTGAAAGGTCTGCAAGAAGACGTTTTATAGTAATAGGGTTCTCTTTATTGAGCGCTGGGACTCCCTACCTGTTACCTTTATCTATAGTGAATAGGACAAGATATAGTACATTGTAACCATGTAACGACTAAGTGGCGGACTGGGTTCCCTTTTTATTATTTTTATATTGGGTGATAATTTTGCCTTCATGGTTTCCAATAAATATTGTGTTCTCGAAGTGCGTAGGCACAAGTCCCTTTAGACCTTCAAGTTGAACTTTCTCAGTCTAGACTTTCCATGACATAAAAGTATCCGGTCTTGGATTATCATTAACTATGACCGCAGTCACTACTGTATGTTGCAGTATAAAAAATCCTGTTGGATGGAAAATGGGCCCAACCTGAGGTTTTGAGTTATTCTCTAAATGAGCATATGTCAACTTTTCAAGCCGCTTCTTTGGCTCTGAAGGTCTCCAATCTCCCGATGCTTTCCAAGGACCTACCTAGTCAAAGGAGTTGATATGGGACTGGAGGTCCTGGTTCATGTTAACACTGTCACTCTATCTCATGGTCAATGGGAAGCAAAGAAGTTGATATAAGGCCCTCGGAGAATGAGGTTCCTGGCTCAAATTGAACCGAACACCGTTCCTCATGGTCAATGTGAGTCATCTAACAAATCACAGATAAGAGGGGTAAACAACAGTCCCAGGGGTCATGCCTTCCCTTTTTGTCTTGCAAGGGGATCGGAGAGAAGGCATGAATACGCCCTACACCTTGCTTTCTCAATATGGTGATCTAGCAAGACAAGGAAGCCTCATTTTTTATGAGACTGTCTTCTTTTATGTCAATCTCTAATGTTCTCAATCCTTTAAGAAAGAGTTTAACTTCTAACCCTATCTTTACTTGAGATGGGCTTTATGCGGGGGTGTGCCTAGCCTTTCTGTTGCCTGAGGTGGGAAGTCAAATGGCGCCCCTTCCCCACTCACAGGTTGCAAAGAAAAGAGCATAAGCTGTAAGATATTGTGGAGGCGAAATTAGCCATTTATGGGGCTTACGGAGCACCGGAGATCCAGCATGTAACAGCTTGATATTATGAGAGTAGAACATGGCAGAAAAGGGCATCTAGGGGATTTCTACTTCTAAGTGGAGTGAAATGGTAAAAAAGTGCAATTAAATTCCTCCATCTTTGGTGGTGGGAGGGGTCTTGTTTCTACGGTGTACACACTGCAGCACAAATGTCATGATAACTTCATTCTATGGGTCAGTGAGATTCCTACGAATCGACGGTGCGGGGTCAATAATGTGTTACTTTGATAGATTGGCCTTTCGTGGACACAGCGACATCAAATAGGTTTTTGTTTTTTTAATTTAGATTCAGTTATTATAAATATGACAAAAGTTGTTTTCTTTTTACCTTTTTTCACTTTATTAATTCCGTCCTGTCTCCTCTGAGACAGTGCAAGCTGCCGCATGAGCGGAAAGCTCACCTTCTCTCATTGTAGCACTCCGGCTTTATGTCAGCAGCCTGACTCTTATTTCTCACATGACCACTATAACTGCAGGCCATATAACTTATTCAGAGTTGCTGATCTTAGTATATTGTGGTCCAATTTATGATCTGGGGGGGGGGAGGTCTTTCTCCCCCCCCCCCCACTCCCCTCTGCAACCCCCTCGCTCACCCCCGGCGCCCCCCGAATCTTTTCGCCCGAGTAGTCAGTTACTCGAAAAAAGCGGTGCTCGAGTGCGAAATCGCTCGAAACGAGTACGTTCGCTTATCTCTAATGCTAAACTTACATTTGGTACCATTCCGCAGGGAACATCCACTCCAGTATCGTTCATGGATTGCTGGGACCTTTAGTTCAAATCTCACTACTTTAGGTCCACTTACCTGGGACAATAGTTGCTCTGGTCAACATGGTGACATAATGTATAGTTATTAAGTGGAATAAAATATCATATCAAGCATGCTGAATACCGCTAATCATTATGACAAATAACATTAGGATCATACTTAAAATGGATAGACGCGTTTCACGCTATTTCAGCATTTTCCTCACTGGCTATTCATTTTTTTGTATTTAAAACGTTTATGATGTATAATAGTGTCTAAGAGAAGAAGGAAGAAGAAGAGGGAAAAATATAAAAAAGAAGGAAGAAGAAGAGTAAAAAATGGAAGAAGAAGATGAATAGGAACGAAGAAAGAAGGAGGGGAAGGAGGAAGAGGAAGAAGAAGAAGAAAGAGAAAGATAGAAGGAGAAGGATGAGAAGGAGGAGGAGGAAGAAGAAGAGGGAAAAATATGAAAAAGAAGAAGAGTAGAAAAAGGAAGAAGAAGATGAATAGGAACGAAGAAAGAAGAAGAAAGAAGGAGGGGGAGGAGGAAGAGGGAGAAGAAGAAGAAGAAGGAGGAGGAGGAGGAGGAGGAGAAGGAAGAAGAAGAGGGAAAAATATGAAAAAGAAGGAGGAAGAAGAGTAGAAAATGGAAGAAGAAGATGAATAGGAACAAAGAAGAAGAAGAAAGAAGGAGGGGGAGGAGAAAGAGGAAGGAAGGAAGGAAGGAAGGAAGGAAGGAGGAAAGGGTGAGGAGAAGGAAGAAAAAAAGAAGTTGTTGTTTTAATGGGTTTGGCCAAGACAAACCACTTGAGGTCTGGGTTCACGCTGAATGGAACGTTTAGCAATGTTCAACCCAAACGCAGGTCTCAACTGTTTTGGGTTATTCAACACTAGATTCAACCAGTGCACAGTATGAAAAGAATGTGGGGTGGTAGAGCTGTTCAATCAGTCCTTGATAAGAGGAGGATGTGTTGGTGGTAGACCTGTTTTACTAGTCTCTGCCTGGGGTGAAGGGATGATGCATTTTAATTTCACCTATGGGGAACTTTCTCCATAGTGGACTCCTCTTTGTGTTCTCCAATAACCTTTTGATGCAAGTATGAATTTTCACTTCTGTCTGGAATATTTTTGAAATATTCCTCGCCTTTTTAGACAAAAACAAGGCAGAGAAAGTCTAACCAACAAAGTAGAAGTTCCCTTGAAGCACGGAATAAAGAGTTTCTTGTAAAACGTTCCGTTCCCTTATTAGAGTAAATTCTGATTAAGTGAGAGGAGGAGGAGTTGACAGGTTTGATAAATATGGGGAAGGCAAAGCTAAAAGAGGTCTGGAAGAAAAGTAGGAGAAAAAAAACCCAACGCCATAAAAAAGAGCAATGTTCTGTGTGATAAGATCAGCGTAACTTAACTACCTCAAAGGCAGCTTAATAAGGTAATTAATAATAGGCGCCACTTAGATTGAATCATTATTACAAAATAAAGTTGAATGATACTATAATTCTGGATCTGAGAATCGCTCCATGGGAGATCATTCATCTGGTGGCTCTTTGACACTGGATATCATCATGCATATATAATAGGATGCTCTACGTTGCATTAAAAGTGGCTCCATTGAGTGCGTTGCTTGAGTTTCCCCATGTGTATTACATCACAATTTGTATAACAACGACTAGAATAGGATAAACATCCCTTTGTATGTAATGACTTGAGTTCTTGAATGTAACATGGGGAGCATTGGTCATGGAAATCTCATTGAATATCCTTTACTGACCTTGGATAAAGGTATGGTTGGCTATAAACCAACCTTATATTAAGTTTAATCCCTTAAATACTCAAATAAGTTACTTGACTAATTAAAAGAAAATATTACAAAATTATAGATTTGTCTTTACTTACCATTCGTTTGTTCTTACAGCACCATTGAGCCTTTCGGGTCTTCATTGACATTGGCTATAGTGGTGATGTGGCCATTAACAGCGTATGAGACATATGCCTCAAGCTGAAACTTCATCGGTAAGGTCTTGTGCTTGAGGCATTGGCCTTTAGCTCTTGGCCAATGTAATTTGTATATGGGCCCTCACTGGATCATGAGGATGCAGTGACATCACAAATCACATGAGACACCAACGAGAAGATCTGAAGCATTATGAGACGGGTAAGTAGATTACAAAATTACTAGGGGCAGCATGGAGGGAGCATCAGCAAAGTAAAAGAATAACTTGGAGTATGTCTTTAAGTGATATATCGAAGCCATCCAGACAAAGCCATAGTTAAACTTTCCTTCACCTGTGGCAAAGGTTCTATTTTTTACACTACCCAAGGCAAAGTGGCTTGTTGGCACCTACTATGACATCCAAGGCACATGACTTGGCAACCTGACCCTGTAGGCTGAGATTGGGTAAAATTCTTTGACACCCCAGGGAAGTGTTTCACATTCACCCTCTTGCTCCCTCTTCGCAACTGCGAAGAGCTATACAAGCCACTAATAAATGGGTTCAGCCTCTAGACTATTTAGGTTGGGATAAGCTGAACATGTCTCGTTCCCCTGCAGATGAAAGGTCACTGGCCTCTTACCAAACCCTTCTTTTATGCAAGCTACAGGCTCTTAGGCACTGTGCCACTGGGCACTTTCAAAATGTTCAGTCAGCCCCTCTATTTCTGACTTTAGTTAACCCTCATTCCCTTAGTGCAGCATCCTTGGTAACTGCCTTGCTTGCTTATCCTGTACCCTGATCTTGATACTAAATAAAAATGACTAGTTGGATAAGGTTCCAAAACATCAAGGGGGAATTTATCACGTTAAATAGGCCAATTTCCTTGTGCAAAATGGTTGGTAATTTTGGTGCAATACGTTTTTTTGTAAAAAATTGAAAATATTTTGAGACAGATTTTGAAATATGTGATGATTTTGGTGCAATTTGTGGCACATCTTACTGTCCATCACCATAGCAACAATTTACTCCTTTAGGGTAGCCCTTTAACGGCATGTAAAGGGTTCGGAAAGGATGCGTTCTCCCTCTGTGATGTCTCCAGCCTTCCGCTATGTAATCGCAGAGGGCTGATAGGTTGCCATGGCAATCAGATACCAGACAATTGCGTATGTGTCTGCTATGGCCAGTGATTGCTATTGTGAGTGATATAATGGATTGCAGTACAAAAGTACTGCAGTGTACTATCAAACTGAAAAAGTAAAACCTAAAAATACAGAGTCAAGATACTTATTTTCTTCATTTTGCCTCCCAAAAGAATTCAATGAAAGTAATCAGCTGTAAGTACCCCAAAATGGTACCACTAAAATCTACAGCGCATCACAAACAAAACAGTTCCTCACAAAGCTCTGCTGATTGAAAAATTTTAAAAAAAGTTATAGGACTTTAAATGCAGTAATGCAAAATTAAAGAAATAACTTCCAAAAAGGTTTTTTTTGTTCAAAAGAACCTTATATATATATAAAGCTGAAAGCCCTCACTGACTCACTCACTCACTGACTGACTCACTGACTGACTCGCCAAAAGTTCTCCAACTTCCCGATATCGTAGAAACATGAATTTTGGCACGAACATAGATTATCTCCAAAATAGGAAAAGTAATTGGGTCCCAACTCCATTATTCAATTCTAGCGCAAAAGAATTGACGTCAAAAGTTTACGTACATAATCTAAATCTCTCACTTCCCAATGTCATAGAAACGGGAAATTTGGCAGGAGCATTGATTATGTCATAAATAGGAAAAGCTAATGGGTCCCAACTTGATTATTCAATTCTATGCGCAAAAGAATTAGTGTCCAAATTTTATGTGCGGAATGTAATTTTCTCACTTTCCGGTGGCATAGAAACGGGAAATTTGGCTCGAGCATTGATTATGTCATAAATAGGAAAAGCTAATGGGTCCCAACTTGATTATTCAATTCTATGCGCAAAAGAATTAGCGTCCAAATTTTACGTACGGAATCTAATTTTCTCACTTTCTGGTGTCATAGAAACATGAAATTTGGCACAAGCATTGATTATGTCATAAATAGGAAAAGTTAATAGGTCCCAACTTGATTATTCAATTCTAGCGCAAAAGAATTGGCGTCGAAATTTTACGTGCGGAATGTAATTTCTTCACTTTCCAGTGTCATAGAAACAGGAAATTTGGCACGATCATTGATTATGTCATAAATAGGAAAAGCTAATGGGTCCCAACTCGATTATTCAATTATATGCGCAAAAGATTTAGCGTCCAAATTTTACGTGCGGAATGTAATTTTCCCACTTTCCGGTGTCATAGAAATGGGAAATTTGGCAAGAGCATTGATTATGTCATAAATAGGAAAAGCGAATAGGTCCCAACTCGATTATTCAATTCTAGCGCAAAAGAATTGGCGTCCAAATTTTACGTGCGGAATGTAATTTTCTCACTTTCCAGTGTCATAGAAACGGGAAATTTGGCACGAGCATTGATTATGTCATAAGTAGGAAAAGCTAATGAGTCCCAACTCGATTATTCAATTCTATGCGCAAAAGAATTAGCGTCCAAATTTTACGTGCGGAATGTAATTTTCTCACTTTCCGGTGTCATAGAAATGGGAAATTTGGCACGAGCATTGATTATGTCATAAATAGGAAAAGCTAATGGGTCCCAAATCGATTATTCAATTCTATGCGCAAAAGAATTAGCGTCCAAATTTTACGTGCGGAATGTAATTTTTTCACTTTCCAGTGTCATAGAAACAGGAAATTTGGCACGAGCATTGATTATGTCATAAATAGTAAAAGCTAATGGGTCCCAACTCGATTATTCAATTCTATGCGCAAAAGAATTAGCGTCCAAATTTTACGTGCGGAATGTAATTTTCTCACTTTCCGGTGTCATAGAAACGGGAAATTTGGCACGAGCATTGATTATGTCATAAATAGGAAAAGCTAATGGGTCCCAACTCGATTATTCAATTCTATGCGCAAAAGAATTAGCGTCCAAATTTTACGTACATAATCCAAATCTCTCACTTCCCAATTTCATAGAAACATGAAATTTGGCACAAGCATTGATTGTGTCATAAATATGAAAAGTTAATGGGTCCCAACTCGATTATTCAATTCTAAGCGCAAAAGAATTAGCGTTCACATTTTACGTATGTAATCTAATTCTCTCACTTCCTGATGTCATTTTATATAAAGGAAACGTCGCATGGTTACCTCCCGTGGTGTTTCCTGGGTAACGCAGAGAACTATGCAAATGGTGAACATATGTTTTTCCTCAGTATCTCTAAAGTAACCACGACTTTATTAGATTTTCCGTGTAAACACCAGTACCAAATTAACTCGGGCAAAGCCGGGTATATCAGCTAGTATATATATATATATATATATATATATATTGTGAGGGATTAGCGTTTAGGATCGGTAGCAACCTGGGCATAAGCAGTCAGAGACAGTGACACATGGGATAAAGTCTTTAGTCCAGGCGTTGCCTGGGTTTATTTCCAAGCAAACAAAGCAAAATACAGGCCTTAACTTCAGGCCAACACAAAGTAAATCCTGCTCGTCTTAGCACTTACTAAACATGTAGCGTTCCTGTCTACACACGGGTAACCAAAAGGTATCTGCGCACAGCCAGCCAGGACTCTCAGACCTGCAAAGGTCTCAGCTCTCTCTCTAGGCCCCGTAGGCCCAGGCTTTATAAGGCCTGGTACCAGCCCCACCTGGTACGTGGGAGTGACCATCCCACCCTTCACTTTGGTCACTCCAGGAAAAGCCGGCCCGGATTATGTGGCTTGGAGCCACTTACATACTACAACGTGTTAGTGGCTTAATGCTACTAACACTATACTGCCGGCTTCCTCCACCGAGCCCAGGCTGCTTGGTGGCACGTATCTGCCCAAGCGCTCCCCAAGGCAGCATAGGAGAGCATCCTAGGCAACACATACCTGCCCTCCAGCACCTTGCCGGTCACCGTCTCACATACCCTTCCCCTCTGTTCGAGCCTGTGGGGTCGGACACCTTTCGCCGTCATGCAATGCGTCCTTGATAAGGCATCGGCATTGCCCTGTAGCTTTCCGGCCCTGTGCTCTACCGAAAAGCTAAAATTTTGAAGGGTCAGGAACCATCTAGTGACTCTGGCATTTCTTTCTTTTGCCTGTGACATTCAGGTTAAGGGGGAGTGGTCTGTGATCAGCCTGAAGTGCCGACCTAGCAGGTAGTATTTTAGGGATTCCAGAGCCCACTTGATGGCTAGGCACTCCCGCTCAACGATACTGTAGTTTTTTTCCAGTGGCGTGAGCTTCCTGCTCAGATAAATTACGGGATGTTCCTCTCCCTCTACTTCTTGGGACAGAACTGCTCCCAGTCCCACATCGGACGCGTCTGTTTGGACAATAAATTCCCTTTTAAAATTGGGTGTGACTAACACTGGACGTCTACAGAGGGCCCGTTTTAATTCTTGCAACGCCTTTTCTGCGTCAGGGTTCCACTTGACCATGACTGACTTACTGTTCTTTGTCAAGTCTGTTAGGGACGCTGCTATGCTAGCAAAGTTTTGCACGAACCGCCTATAGTACCCTACAATGCCTAAAAAGGCTCTCACCTGCTTGTTAGTTGTGGGTTGTGGCCAGTTCTGAACGGCTTCAACTTTATTGACCTGGGGTTTTATAATACCCCTACCTATTATATACCCCAGGTATCGTGCTTCTTCAAGACCCAGGGCGCACTTCTTTGGGTTTGCTGTGAGCCCTGCTTTTCTAAGGGAGTTCAGTACTGCCTGTACCTTGGGTAGATGGCTGTCCCAGTCTTCGCTAAAGATGATGATATCATCTAAATATGCTGACGCATATTGACGATGGGGTTTGAGTATGATATCCATCAATCTTTGGAAGGTTGCTGGGGCTCCATGCAAACCGAAGGGTAGGCAGATGTACTGAAACAACCCTTCTGGTGTGGCAAACACAGTCTTTTCTTTCGCGCTCTCTGTAAGGGGAACCTGCCAGTAGCCTTTAGTAAGGTCGAGAGTGGAAAAGTACCTGGCATGACCCAGTCTCTCAATTAACTCGTCCACTCTCGGCATTGGGTATGCGTCAAATTTTGACACGTCATTTAGCTTCCGGAAGTCGTTACAGAAGCGCAGAGAGCCATCAGGTTTTGGTATCAGCACGATAGGGCTGGACCATTCGCTTTTCGACTCCTCAATTACTCCGAGGTCTAGCATTTTCTTGACCTCCTCTGAGATGGCTCGTCTGCGGGCTTCTGGAACCCTGTACGGTTTCAACTGAACCTTTACCCCTGGTTCAGTTATAATGTCGTGTTTTATGACACCAGTACGCCCGGGTATATCAGAGAACACATCTGAATTACGTTGTATAAATTCCCTCGACTCTTGTTGTTGGGATTTGGACAGGGACCCTGATACACACACCTCTGGGACCCCACCATGGGGGGTGCTCACTGCAGTCAGGGCTTCTCTGTCCTTCCATGGCTTAATTAGGTTTACATGGTACAACTGTTCTGGTTTCCGCCTACCTGGCTGGTATACCTTATAATTTACCTATCCGACTTTCTCAATTATTTCATAGGGCCCTTGCCATTTTGCTAGGAATTTACTTTCTAGGGTGGGCACCAACACTAGTACCCGATCCCCAGGGTTGAAGGTTCTCACCTTGGCGGACCGGTTATATACCCGGCTTTGGGCTTCTTGAGCCTGCTGTAAATGTTCTCTAACAATGGGCATGACCGCCGCAATTCGATCTTGCATGAGGGAGATGTGTTCAATAACACTCCTGTAGGGGGTGGACTCGTGCTCCCAGGTCTCCTTAGCTACATCAAGGAGCCCTCGGGGATGTCTACCATAAACTAATTCAAAGGGAGAGAACCCAGTGGAGGATTGTGGGACTTCACGGATTGAGAACATTAAATATGGCAGCAGACAGTCCCAGTCCTTCCCATCCTTATTGACTACCTTTTTAGCATGCTTTTTAGGGTCTTATTAAATCTCTCAACCAGACCATCCGCCTGTGGGTGGTACACCGACGTCCGTAAGTGCTTAATATTCAGCAGCTTACACAATTCCTTCATGACCTTTGACATAAAGGGGGTTCCTTGGTCTGTCAGGATCTCTTTTGGTATGCCCGTGCGGGAGAACATGTGAAGTAGTGCCTTTGCAATACCCTTGGATGACGTATTGTGTAAAGGAACGGCTTCAGGGTAACGGGTGGCGTAGTCTACAACCACCAATATATGTTGGTAACCCCGGGCAGACTTTACCAAGGGCCCAACTAGGTCCATAGCGATCCGCTCAAACGGCACCTCTATGATGGGCAAGGGCACTAAGGGGCTCCGGTAATGGGGCATAGGAGCTGTTATTTGACACTCCGGGCACGACTCACAGTAACGTTTTACATCACCATGTACCCCAGGCCAGAAAAAACGCTGAAGGATGCGTTCCTTAGTCTTTTCGCTCCCGAGATGACCTCCCAGCACATGCTTGGTCTAAGACCATCCTACGATAGGACTGAGGTACCACCAGCTGTTCCACAACCTCCCCACGGACCTTGTCAACCTGATACAACAATTCTTGGTTGACTGCAAGGTGTGGAAGCACAGTATCAGCCCCTGGGAATTGAGGCTCCCCATTTATCACTTTAACATTTTCCCTAGCTTTTACTAAGGTGGGGTCTCGGAGCTGCTCAGTTCCGAAATTGGCACATGAGACCTCTAAGTCAGGCATAGCAACCACTTCGTCCTGTACCTCCGTCTCACCCGCTAGTACTGTTAAGGGAAAGTTATCCCCATTCTCTTGGGTCACCCCTACTGCTGGAACCGTACCCTCAGGGTCAAACGGTTCTGGACACACATCATACACATTTGCATTATCATGAACCTTATTTGCAGACGACCCTCGGTGTCGCCACAAGTCCCAAAATAGGGGAAAGTCTCTCCCGAGGATCACGGTGTGCATTAAGGATTTTACGACGCCCACCTCATGGGTGGCAAGTCCACACGGAGTCTCAAGTCTTACAAGGGCAATAGGATACTCCTTGGTGTCCCCATGCACACAAACAACCCCCATGCGACGGCCGGTGACGGTTGTGGGATCGACCAAGCTGGAATGCACCAGCGTAACCAAGCTCCCTGAGTCCAGTAGAGCTGTCAGCGCAAAGTCATTCACCTTTAGGTGACATAATGGTCGATCAGTCTCTGACACAGTCTCTGCAGAACATACTGGCCTAGCGAACATCGACCTCCGCCGGGCAGAGTCACAGTCCATGGGTTCCACGGTAAGTGGACAGTTGGCGGCAATATGCCCGGGCTCACGACAGCGCCAACAACGTATGGGGCCCCGGTCCCCTTGGGGTTCTACCCGGGACCGGACTGTCCAGTTGGGACTCCTCTTCTGTCCCACATGATCCCCCTCTGAGCCGCCTCCCTTTGGGACACTTTTGACACCCCTTGCATACGGAACAGTCTTACCAGGGGCTCCAGCCGACTTGCTGTTCCCGGGGTTGGAACGTCCAGGAGGCATGGCTCGCAGTAAGTCCTCCTTGGGTTTATACCTCTCGACGAGGCTCACGAGTTGAGCATTAGTCTCGGCCTGAGCTCTCATGGCCTCCTCATGGACCTTTTGCTGGGTCGCCGTCACTTGTTGCTGCTGCACGTTCATTTGCACCAGCTGCTTTATCAGTTCTTCCATCTTGGCTGTATCTGATGGCTGTGCCGTTGCAGCTTTCACCCAGGACATGGGGGTTACAGCACTCTCCAGTCAATCTCTGTTGGGCGGTTGCCTTTAGCAACGGTTCTCCAGCTGCTGCAGCAAAATGTCCATTAATTGGTGTATGTCTCTTTAAGACCGCTGCCCGCATCCAAACACCATATGTGAGGGATTAGCATTTAGGATCGGTAGCAACCTGGGCATAAGCAATCAGAGACAGTGACACATGGGATAAAGTCTTTAGTCCAGGCGTTGCCTGGGTTTATTTCCAAGCAAACAAAGCAAAATACAGGCCTTAACTTCAGGCCAACACAAAGTAAATCCTGCTCGTCTGAGCACTTACTAAACATGTAGCGTTCCTGTCTACACACGGGTAACCAAAAGGTATCTGCGCACAGCCAGCCAGGACTCTCAGACCTGCAAAGGTCTCAGCTCTCTCTCTAGGCCCCGTAGGCCCAGGCTTTATAAGGCCTGGTACCAGCCCCACCTGGTACGTGGGAGTGACCATCCCACCCTTCACTTTGGTCACTCCAGGAAAAGCCGGCCCGGATTATGTGGCTTGGAGCCACTTACATACTACAACGTGTTAGTGGCTTAATGCTACTAACACTATACTGCCGGCTTCCTCCACCGAGCCCAGGCTGCTCGGTGGCACGCATCTGCCCAAGCGCTCCCCAAGGCAGCATAGGAGAGCATCCTAGGCGACACATACCTGCCCTCCAGCACCTTGCCGGTCACCGTCTCACAATATATATATATATATATATATATATATATGCAGCGTCCCATAGGGTGATCTCGGACGCAGGGCTTACATTGAGGAGCTGGGAGAGTAAGATGCTGGCTTGTCACGGCGACACTTACCACTCTCCCTCCCGGAGGGACACATCAGAAAGGGATGCCCAATGAACTGGAGAACAGGGATTGGGTTTGTCACGGGTGACGCCACCATTCCGTTACCCACCGATATGAACATCGGTGGAGAATAAATGAGCCACATACAGTAATAGAGGACCTCAGGTCCCCGGGAATGGTCTGGGCCTGGTAAAACTTTACTTAAAGGGGTTGTCCCGCGCCGAAACGGGTTTTTTTTTTTTTCAACCCCCCCCCCCCCGTTCGGCGCGAGACAACCCCGATGCAGGGACGTACAGAAAGCTTACCGGAGCGCTTACCTTAATCCCCGCGCTCCGGTGACTTCTATACTTACCTGTGAAGATGGCCGCCGGAATCCTCTTCCTCCGTGGACCGCAGCTCTTCTGTGCGGTCCATTGCCGATTCCAGCCTCCTGATTGGCTGGAATCGGCACGTGACGGGGCGGAGCTACACGGAGCCTGCATTCTGCACGAGCGGCTCCATTGAAGAGAGCAGAAGACCAGGACTGCGCAAGCGCGGCTAATTTGGCCATCGGAGGGCGAAAATTAGTCGGCACCATGGAGACGAGGACGCCAGCAACGGAGCAGGTAAGTATAAAACTTTTTATAACTTCTGTATGGCTCATAATTAATGCACAATGTACATTACAAAGTGCATTAATATGGCCATACAGAAGTGTATAGACCCACTTGCTGCCGCGGGACAACCCCTTTAAATATAATTCCAACAGTACAAGGCAAAGTAGGTAATATTCCAAGTGCAGGCAATTAGACCGACTGGATTAGGAGTACCTCCACACGGCAATCCCAGATTTAAGGACGCCTGTGTGTGAACAATTGTGGACGTGTACCTCCACCCAGTGGTCCCAGAATTCAGGACGCTTGGGCGTGAACAACTGGAGAAGAGTACATCTGCACTGGGCTTTGAAGAGTAACACTCATGTTTCACTTATGCTCTCTCTCTCTCCTTTGGGGGCTCACTCTGCTAGCAGCAGGGATTTTCACCCCACAGGAAACCTTTTCTCCTCTTTCATCTTCACTACATGAGGGTCGAAGGTACCCCCATGTAGCTGGCTCTCTTGGACAGGAACCCAGAAGAAACACACAGAATGGAAGCCTTTCAACTCGCTCCGACACTCACATTTATAATCTCACTAACACCACGTGACAGGACATAGATTGATACATTTTCCAGTCAGCTCACACCAGACATTAACTCCTCATTTGCTGCAGCTGTGCAATACACATAACAGAATGACAGGACACTTTTGCACAGCGCACCAACACAAGACACTAGATGTGTGACATTTATGAAGTGGGCCAGGATAGCATGTACTGGGCCACTACAGATATAATTTTGGTATTGTCGTAATTGTACCAACAGGCAGAAAAAAGTTTTTATACCACTTATGCTGTATGATTAATGGCAGAATTGAGGTGTTTTTCTCTTTGCCCTATAAAAAGATTAATAAAAGTTATACAATACATTATATCTACCCAAAAAATGCTACCAATAAAAACTACAGTTCACTGCTCAAAAAATAAGCCCTCATACGTCCAAGTTGATCGAAAAATAAAAAAGTTATGGCCTTTTAATCCTAGAATGGAAGAGTTGGAAGGGACCTCTGGGGTCATCGGGTCCAACCCCCTGCTCAGGATTCACTAAATCATCCCAGACAGATGTCTAACCAGTCTTTGTTTGAACACTTCTATTGAAGGAGAACTCCCCACCTCCCGTGGTAACCTGTTCCACTCATTGATCCCCCTCACTGTCTAATATCTAATCTGTGTCTCCTCCCTTTCAGTTTCATCCCATTGCTTCTAGTCTTTCCTTGTTCAGATGAGAATAGAGCTGATCCCTCTGCACTGTGACAGCCCTTCAGATATTTGTAGACCGCTATTAAGTCTCCTCTCAGCCTTCTCTTCTGCAAGCTAAACATTCCCAGATCCTTTAACCGTTCCTCATAGGACATAATTTGCAGACCGCTCACCATCTTGGTAACTCTTCTCTGAACTTGCTCCAGCTTTTTTTTCTAAAGTGGTGTGCCGAGAACTGGACACAATATTCCAGATAAGGTCTGACTAAGGAAGAGTAGAGGGGAATAATGATCTCACGTGATCTGGACTCTATGCTTCTCTTAATACATCCCAGAATTGTGTTTGCCTTTCTGGCTGCTGCATCACATTGTTGACTCATGTTCAGTCTATGATCTATTAGTATACCCAAGTCTTTTTCACATTTGCTGCTGCTTAGCCCAATTCCTCCCATTCTGTATTTGCTTTTTTCATTTTTCTTGCCCAGATGTAGGACTTTGCATTTCTCCTTGTTAAATACTATTCTGTTAGTCGCTGCCCACTGTTCAAGCTTTTCTAGATCTTTTTGAATCCTCTCTCTCTTCTCTAGTGTTGGCTATCCCTCCTAGCTTTGTGTCGTCAGCAAATTTGATCAGTTTCCCATCAATTTCCTCCTTCGGGTCATTTCTAAAAATGTTGAACAACACTGGGCCTAGGACAGAGCCTTAAAAAATGGAGATGAAAATCCGCAAAAAATAGTCCGTGTCCTTAAGGCGTTAATAAATTCGCCCCCAAATCACTCACCTGCGCAGACAATGTTCCATAGTTCACTTTCTCATTTTTCCCTTTGTAGATGAGAACAATTCTCAAGGTTCCGGCCGTGTTGTAGGTCTATAACCTAAAACCTCGGAAAAGAAAGGGAGCAGCAAGACGCTTATTAACTGGTAATATCTTTGAAAACATCCGAACAAATGCGGTGCGGATTATTCAATAGCTTCTCTACTACAGGAAGCAGCGGGAAGCAGAACTACAGGCAGAAGTCGGAGTTTGGTTAAGAAATGGCTGATTTAAAAGGAAATTAATTCTATGGAAACGATGTCATTTCATTTCCTGACACTAAAGAAAAGCGCGGCGGGAGGGGGGGGGGTGATGAAAGCAAGAAAAAAGTATGTCATTTAGCCATCGTGGTTTTAGATTTCAGAAGGGGAAAAAAAGCAAGAGATGCATTATAAATAGTTCACATCGGGGAGCTGGAAATTTTTTGAAATAGGAAAAAAAATAACTTTTCTTCTTTAAAACAGAACATTTAATAAAACACTTGCAGATTATAGAGCAGATGTATGAAAGGCCTACAAATTACTCGTTGGGTGGGAGGCTGGGGGATTTTGGGCATATATGAAAAGATGAAAATCTAGCGCTGTAAGAAAAAGTAAGTGAACCCTTTGGAACTTTTTGGATTTCTGCATCGATGGCTAATAAAAGGTGCCCTGATTGACAAGGGTGTTAGACCGGCTTCACATGGGCAGACCAGATTCCCCATAGGAGGCCCACAGCAGATTCCGGACGGCGACTCCATGTACCTGAATTTTCTGTACTGCGTTTGACCACGGAGGCTCGCTGTCGGTCATAATCAGTACAGTTTTATTTCCGCCCCTGGAAATGCGGCCAGGATTGAGTCTGCACACAGTGCTGATTTTCAGGTGGTCTTCCCAATTTTTCTGTTGTTCTGCTGTTTACAATCCACTTTCAGAGAGGGGATGTGTAGCAAGCATAGTATTCTGCCAGTAGTTCACTGTCCTGACTTCCTTGCCCTCACTTCCCATGCTGCATTGTCTCTGGTCTAATCAGCAGGGAGGCAATACCTGAATGCCCGCCCTTCTGCTCTCCCAAGGTGATTTAGGCATTCAGAGACCTTTTAGCTGAATGGCTATAATGTGTGTGTATAAACTGCAGACACACACAGGCTGTAATAACAGATTACAATGTCTGCAGATCTGTCAACCTACAGTTAGTATGTGCAGGGGAGTTGTCTGTGAAGATAGCCTCTCTCCATGTTGCTATGGAAACGTTACTGTGTCCTTGTAACTATAGAAGCTCTGCACCTAACAACAGAGAGTGGATTGCAGAGAAACTGGGAGACCCATAGTGGCAGCCAGTTGAAACGTGACTAACTGTGTTTAAACAACAGTTTAATGAAAGTATATTGCAGAAATGATGAGACTAACACAAGCTAGAAGATCAGCAGAAGTTGTCAGAAAAGTTTGCGCCCCTTTAATAAAATACCCCACCCCACAAGATCCAAGCCTTTGCTTATGTATTTGGTAAACAATTCTACACATTTCTCTTTTTTTTTCAGCCGAAAATGCAAGATTTTATTCTCCATCGACTGGGTAAATGTTTATTTTTTTTAAAGCCTCTTAAATGTGTTTTATTTTTACATCTAGCTAGACCCAACTTGGCACATTCCGCAAAAGGGGTCATTTGGTCCAACATAGCTTGAAGGGGCTGATACGAGTGGCTTGTTTACAGGCTCTCAGGGCCACCGAGATGCAAAGTACAAAGATGCTTTCTATTTATTAGATTCTCTCAGTTCCCCTTTCATAGGGAGCACTTAATATTGTACAGTATGTATTGACCTTGTACTGCCCTTGGGTTCCTGCTGGATGGACCTTCTGGACCATTGATGGTAATTGTAAGGTTACTCAAGGCAATGAATATGACTTATATAAGCTGTCTTTGCCAGAAGCTGCTCATAGCTGCACGCTACAGTATACAGATGTAGTCATTAGTTGTGTTCAGTAAACTCAAACAGTAGAACCTCGTTTCGGGTTGAACTTTGCTAAATGTTTGATTCGTGTGAACCCAAAACTGAGGCAGTTCATCTCGGCTGAACCCACTAAAACAGCATCTTCCACATGGTAGAAAGTAGAAGAAGGAAGGATCATATGACCTCAAGGTGGCCCATAATGCCCTGCAAGCAGTTCTTCCTCTTTCTCTTCTCCTTTCTCTTGCTCCTTTCCATCTTCTTCTTTGTCTTCTTCTTCCTCTTCTTCTTCTCTCTCTGTCTCTTTCTATTCCATTCTTTTTCCTGCATTTCTTCCTGCTGCTCTTCTTCTTCCTTTTCCTCTTCTTCTACTTCCTCTTCTTCTTTCCCTTCCTTTTCTTCTTCCTCTTCTTATTCTACTTGCTCTTCTTCTTCCCCTTCCTTTTCTTCTTCCTCTTCCTCTTTTCCTTCTTCTGTTACTTCATTAACCCCTTAACACCACAGGACATAAGTTTACGCCATGGCAGTGTAGTACTTAACGCACCAGGACATAAACTTACATCATGTGGATGGTGTGAGATAAGACACCGATAGCCGGTTTCCTGCTGAAACAGCGGGGATACATAAGGACAGCGATCCCCGCTGTTACTCCCTGCATGCCACAAGCTATGTAGATAGCAGGACTTCAAGGGTTCAGAGAGGGAGCATGCTCCCTCTGTGATGTCACCAGACCCTTGCAATTGCCATGGCAACAGGATGCCAGATACTGGTGTCCTGGCTTGTCATTGCCTATGATCTCTATTATAAGTGAAAAGGCATTGCAGCACCGAAGTCCTGCAATGCATTATCATAGCGATCATGGCTGTTATGGTTCTAATCTCTTATGGAGATATACAAACTACAGCTCATCATGCAAAAATTAAGCCCTCAAATAAACACACATTGGGCTCTCCTGTTTGGTTGGGGTTGCAAAACTGGGCACCATAATAGGGGCCATTTAAGCTTTTGCTATAGGGGTCTTATCTCTTCTATGTACACCACTACATGGGACGAATAATGACAGTCATCCCAGTGATAATTGCTTCTTCGCTTTCACACCGGTGCAATCATCGGTCAGTGAATGGAGACAAAATGGGCTGGGGATTATTCCGGCCATCAGCCTTCATTGACAGTAAACAGGCAGTCATTCACTGAGCCTCAGTGAGACTATATACAGGAGGCTCCAATAATGACATGAGCGGTGACACGAGTTACACATTATGGCTCCGAAGACTCAGTCCTGACGCCCTCCCCAGTAAAACCTGGGAACTTTTGTTGCCATAAGTGCCTGGTATAATAGGTCTAGGAGCTGCGTTACAGCCCCAGACAGACAGAGACCCTCAGCAGAGACAGCAGCAGAGATAGGAGGAGAGACTGCTAAGGCCCGGTCTAAAGTGGCGGAGGCCTGTTTGAGAGTGGCTAAACAGCACCATTCTTTCAATGCTGGGACAGATGCCCATGAAGAGAAGGATCAGAGGACCCCAACGTCCTTGAGGGCTGAAGATAGCAACCTGGCTGCATCCCCGGTGTGAAACACTCCACAGCCCATGGGAGGAAAAGGACTATGTTAGGGTAAAGCGTTAAAATGGCGCCAGTAAGTGACGCTAGGCCTTGCAAAGGTTAATGGGATGTGTTATGTGTGCAATGTAAGGGGTTAATATACTTAAAGTTGAAGTGTAATGCATATGATGTGCTTATGGTGAAGGATTTGTTACGGCGCAGTAAGGCACATGCGACAGAGTAGCGTAAAGTAATGTGAGTGGAGTAATGTAACGCGGGAGATAAGCAGCGATCATAACGTGAAGAGCTCTGGATATTTTGGTGATGCCCATGACGCGATGCATTCATGAGAAGGAACGCGGCTCCTATGGGGCATTTGAGATCGGAGCCCACGGACATATCGATAGTGATGTATGTAGCAGCTATGCCGCAGATAAGAGACAAGAGATGCTGAAAGTCAAGTTAGATGTACCTGGATGGTGAGAGATGCCCAGTGATATTAGGAGTACTGTCGCTTTAAGAGTTTACGCTACCGGTTTATTACATATCGACACAAATACAAATCCTGTTCATTATGCAAAAGTTCAGTAAAAGTTATATTTTTGTGAAAATCTACCGTCTCCACCTGTCATTGCCGCGCCAACCTGAACCTGAGCTGGCACCACCACCCGCGACCGGTTACATACACAGAGCAGTAGGAGACTTAATCAAGGCTGTTGGCAAAGTTGCTTCTTTTTTTTTTCCTTCGCTTCGCCGCAATGTTGTAAGCAGAATGTCAAATCAAGAGCGTAAGAGGAAATCTAATAACTGTTTAATCCTCTTCATGCCTAAATCAGCCACAAAAAGTACAAAAAGTACAATATCAATTTCTATTTGGAGCAGAATAAATAAGACCAACTTTAATAAAGTCAGCGACGACCTCGGCAAACGGCCGCAGGCGATATTTACTCCAAATGATATGAGCATGGAATCTCACCGGACGCTGCGATGTGCCTAATAAGGACACAGAATGAGGGCTTGTAGGCTGTTTGTTGCCATTTGTTGTATTGATACATTTACCGGCAATTCCGACCCAAGTGATGATGGTGATGATGATTGGCAGCAGGATGAGGGTGTCGCAAGTCAGCACCAAGTCTCGGTCTTTGCTGCATCTTGTTATTATTTGGGTTTCAGCTATGGCTCCTTTTAGACGACCTGATTCTCGAATGACGTCACCGCTAGCTCGTTCGCTTTTGCGCAGCCTGTTAAGGAAGCCAGACGCATTGTTGGCTCCTTCAAACAAGCATCATTCAGTCTTTCGCATTCGTTGTAAATTTCACTGTATGTACGGCCGAGCATTATCCTGCTGGAAGCCGCCATGAGAGGAACACATGTGGCTGAAGGATGTGCTGAACATATCGCTGAGCTGTCATTGTCCCTCGTACCACTACTGGGGGGGGCTGACTGTTATATGCGATGACCCCCAGACCATCACACCAGCAGCGGGCAGTGTGCCGCTCCATAACAAAAGCGATTGAGATGCTTACTCCGAGGTCTCCAGACATAAACTTGGCCGTCGTCAGCACCCAAACTAACCCAGGATTTACTGCTGAAGACAATCCTCTCTGAAGCGTCCGGTTTCATTGTTCATGACACAACTACAAATGGAGAGGATGGTGGGTGAAAGGAAGAACACATAATGGGGACTGTGAGACCAAATGTCCTTCAGCCAAGCACCTGGAAATGGTTCAGACAGACACTGGGGTGTAATGATGGCACTCCCTGTCTCTGGATGGCGGACAACGAAACAGTTCGAACTTCTCGTGCTTGTCGGATGATCAGATGCTTCTCTCTACTGAGGGTCTGTAGGGGGCATCCTAAGCCTGGTCACCTTGTGTGCCCCCATCCACTGGTACCAACACCTCCTAACAGTCTGGTCAGATGCTCCTCTCTACTGGTGGTCTGTAGGGGGCGTCCTGAGCCTGGTCACCTTGTGTGCCCTCACACATCCACTGGTCCCAACTCCTCGTAACAGTCTGGTCAGATGCTCCTCTCTACTGATGGTCTGTAGGGGGCGTCCTGAGCCCGGTCACCTTGTATGCCCTCACACATCCACTGGTCCCAACTCCTCGTAACAGTCTGGTCAGATGCTCCTCTCAACTGGTGGTCTGTCAGGGGGTCCTGAGCCCAGTCACCTTGTGTGCCCTCACACATCCACTGGTCCCAACACCCCCTAACAGTCTGGACAGAACGGCCTGCGGGGGACAATTCTCCGATACGACCATTAAGCTTCTCACATCCCAATAACGCGCCCCTCTCAGACTCTGGCAACGGGATAAAATCTCTTCTTTGCGTCATAGATGCGTCTAGTGGCCAACAAGCTCTACAAAAGTGGAAGAAGAGGTCACTACACACCAGGAGCCTCCGAGAGCCTCTTATAGGCCAAGGGGGGAACCACTTTTAGGGCCTCCGGTGACAAGACCGTTCATCTAATCACCACAACTCTCATCATTTACAGATCTGCCTGAGATGGAACTGCATGCCAAGTATTGCAGAAATTTGACATCTTCTTCTGGGGGCGCGATTGTTTTGACAAACATTGTACATCAGGAGCGCGATGATCGTATCCAACAAATTAGTTTTCATTCTTTCGTCCCAAACTGTTCTTATTACAATTCCTCCAGTTTGATCCGTCTTTGATTGGCGCCTATAGTCGCAGTCAGTGGCGCTAAGTATAGAAAAATCACCTCAGTGCCTCTGATTTGGGGCCATTCGCAATTAGCCGGGGCTTTGCTTCCTGACTCATCAGCCGCAAACAGCGGCAATTTCCACCATAGTTATTTTATTACAAGTGTAAATTACACGATAAGTGCAGCTGAGTCAGAGCGCGTTATGCTAATAAGGTTACTGCTTCCTTTCATCAAGGAACACGTTGTATGCAAATGATATTGCTCCTTCTGCTGGGCGATCCTACAAACTGGCATCTCAGTCCCAATGCTGAGGAATGTATCATTATTATACCGCACGTTACCTAGAAAAACAACCGCCATAAACGACGTCATCCGCCCGGCGTGTAATTGCTTCTGCTGCTTATTTTTAATTTGCATTTGGGCTGTTGTCATAATCATATCCCCGGTTTTAATGCACGATCTTGGAGTATTTACCGGCCTATTTTTAGCTTCTTTGCAATCACATCTTCCGCAGACCGTAGCCTTTATCTTCCTTCGGTGCAGACGGCAAGACTGTGCGTCTCTACTCGAGCTGTCAGAGAGGGGAAAAAAGAAATTTGCCATTGTCTTAATTATTCCATATTTGGTTTGTTGACTTTCTGTTGTTAGGAAAACAATAGAGATTATGAACTTTGAAGCCTGGGTGCCAGGGAGGAGACATCTTCATTCAATATGAAACTAGTCTGACTCCTGATTCCTCTTGTCTGTTTCCTGATTCCTGCCTGAGTCTTTTCTTACTCCTGATTCCTGTCTGAGTCTTGTCTAACTCCGGATTCCTGTCTGAGTCTTGTCTGACTCCGGATTCCTGTCTGAGTCTTGTCTGACTCCGGATTCCTGTCTGAGTCTTTTCTTACTCCTAATTCCTGTCTGAGTCTTGTCTGACTCCTGATTCCTGTCTGAGTCTTTTTTTTAAATTCCTGATTCCTGTCTGAGTCTTGTCTGACTCCTAATTCCTGTCTGAGTCTTATCGACTCCTAATTCCTGCCTGAGTCTTTTCTTACTCCTAATTCCTGTCTGAGTCTTGTCTGACTCCTGATTCCTGCCTGAGTCTTTTTTTTACTCCCAATTCCAGTCTGAGTTTTGTTTGACTCCTGATTCCTGTCTGAGTCTTATTGACTCCTGATTCCTGCCTGAGTCTGGTCGGACTCCTAATCCCTGTCTGAGTCTTGTCTGACTCCTGTCTGAAGAACTCTGTCTGAAGGTATTTCTGGTCTTATCAGAGACAACTGGTTTTGCTCCTTGGTTAAGATAAAGCTGCTTTACTTATATTACTGGAGCAGGGATTCCCAACCAGGGTGCTGTGGCACACTGATGTGCCATGAGAAGCTCTCAGGGGTGCATCAGGATTTCCAGTAGGCCACCTGATTGTCGATCCTTGCCATTACATAGTGCAGCTGCTAAACAAGGTAGCAGGCAGCTTTACCTCTGCCTCCTAAGTTCACATTGCCCATACTTCTGTACCATGCTCCTACTGGCCACCACTGTGATTCCTCCAGGCTCCTCTGTAGTTTCTTCATCCTGAGCCGACTGCTGCACAGTCCTCCAGGCCATCCAGGTTGCTCCTGCAAGTCCAATGCTGCCTCCTGGACTAACTTTGCAGTAACCGAGGTGCAAGGTACACCACTAAGGAGATGGTGGGTAGCGATTAGGGATGTCATGGTGGGACTACCAACTTCTCCCCTGAGGGACACGTGCACCCTTTGCCAAGGCCCTGATAGGCCTCTCCAGGCAATGCTGATGCAGAAGTTACATGAATAAACTTAGGTAGACGAACTTCAGACTATGTCACGGGTGACACCACCATTCCTTACTCCGCAGTGCATCCGACTTTAAAGAATAAAGTCCATACACATGGGTTAACTTGAAAACACGCAGTTGCCGGGAACGGTCAGAAACTGGAACTTTATTTGTAGAGGACATTAGAACACGTAATAACAGTCCATAGAAAATACACACACCAGTGCAAGAAAACGATCTAAGAGGTCAGGGAGGAAACACAGGATGACACGAGGCCTACAGTCCAAGTTATCTATATGACTCCGCTCCTGGACACACACACTCTGGAGAAGAACGAGAACACTCCACGTGTTGACTCTCACTCGCTGCTGTAGACTCTGAACACCGCACGGCAGACTCTCTCTCCTTCTCTCCACTCTCTTCAGGGTAGGGGTCCGGGGCATAGACCTCCAGGGTACCACTCTTCAGCTTCCATACTTCACCACATGAAGGTTGAAGGTACCTCAATGTGGCTGGCACTCTCCCTCCAAACTCTCTGGAAGACTCTCTACTCCACTACCACCACTGGTACCCATTACTATGACTATCCATATTATTACTATTGCCATAGCTATCGCTATTATATTTTCTGCTCTCTATCACTCTGCAAATATATACAAACTCACAACACAAAACTGTTACATTTTCCAGACATAACCCAGACATTCATAGACATTAACCTCTTCCGTGCTGCAGCTGTGCAATACACATAGCTACTGACAAGACAATTTGCACAGTGCATGCACAATTAAGACATGACATGTGGGACAACTATAGACATTTATTGAGGGGCCAGATATATGTATTTTGGGCCACTACAACTTCTTGTGGATAAGTTACTGACAATGATGACCGGAGTCAAGGTCTGTTTAGTGGGCTACTGGGCTGATTATTGGCCAGCAGCCTACTTTGGCTGCATTCCCACATGGCATTTGTATCACATTTTCGATGTGCATATTAATTGCACATCAAAAATGCTGCTGATAACCACAGGGTTTTTTGAACAGCGATCTACACGATTGTAATATTATTTATAGCTGGAGGGATGAATATACACTCAACACCAGACCAGAGATCACCAAACAGACCAAGGAAGAACAATGAAGGGAAAAGGAGAAGTCTTTCCCTACACCTCCAAAGTCGAGGAACTGTGCTGAAAAGCTGGGCAATCGTCCCGTTCAGGACGGCCCTACACAGGAACCTAGGGTAAACCTGACTCACCCTGGGTGAAAATAGGGAAAGGAGCAGAGATCACCAGATCAGCTCCAGACACAGCAAACTACAAACAGGACATAGTTCACACCAGGCATCAGCACACCTACAGACAGAGGGGAAATCAGACATAAACCAAACAGAAATGCATGCATACTGTCACTCGGATTGTGAAAGGAGATGATGAGGTATAATTACCAGCCCGCTCTAGTAAGAGGGCCGGTATTTATGTGCACAGACCTATGGTTATCGGCCAGCTGGAGCAATCCACACAATCAGTCAGCCAAATCAACCCGCACCTGCAGAGATGTGTTCCTGAGAGTACTTAGAAGTACAAGACCCAGGAGCACAAATTATCACGGTGTGACAGTTTCTATGGCAAAACAGTTTTGTGCGCGGTCTTCAGACAATTGGCTTCTAAAGGTGAAGCATATGAAACCACATGCTTCACTTGTAGAGACTGACCAGCTGAAAACCACATCACATAGCTGAGACAGTGAAAATGCATGTGGTTTGCAATTAACATTCACATCAAAAACACCACAGAAGCATCAGAAGTGTAGGAATGCAACCTAAGGGAATGTTCAAACAAGCTTGGTATGAGTGGCATATCTATGTTCCGAGTTGTGTTCTGGTGCTGTATCTATGTTCTGAGCTACGTTCTTGTGCCAT
This sequence comes from Eleutherodactylus coqui, assembly GCF_035609145.1. Lineage (NCBI taxonomy): Eukaryota > Metazoa > Chordata > Amphibia > Anura > Eleutherodactylidae > Eleutherodactylus > Eleutherodactylus coqui. The sequence goes on from NC_089847.1 coordinate 12,903,430, forward strand.
ATCTATGTTCTCAGTTGGGTTCTGGTGCCATATCTATGTTCTGAGTTGGGTTCTGGTGCCATATCTATGTCCTGAGATGGGTTCTGGTGGCATATCTATGTTCTGAGTTGGGTCCTGGTGCTGTATCTATGTTCTGAGCTGCGTTCTTGTGCCATATCTATGTTCTGAGCTAGGCTCTAGTGCCATATCTATGTTCTGAGCTAGGCTCTAGTGCCATATCTATGTTCTGAGCTAGGTTCTAGTGCCATATCTATATCCTGAGATGGGTTCTGGTGCCATATCTATGTTCTGAGTTTGGTTTTGGTGCTGTATCTATGTTCTGAGCTGGGTTCTAGTGCCATATCTATGTCCTGAGATGGGTTCTGGTGCCATATATATGTTCTGAGTTGGGTTTTGGTGCTGTATCTATGTACTGAACTGGGCTCTAGTGCCATTTCTATGTCCTAAGATGGGTTCTAGTGCCATATCTATGTTCTGAGTTGGGTTCTGGGGCCATATCTATGTCCTTAGATGGGCTCTGGTGCCATATCTATGTCCTGAGATGGGTTCTGGTGGCATATCTATGTTCTGAGTTGGGTCCTGGTGCCATATCTATGTTCTGAGCTGCGTTCTTGTGCCATATCTATGTTCTGAGCTGGGTTCTGGTGGCATATCTATGTTCTGAGGTGGGTTCTGGTGCTATATCTATGTTCTGAGTTGGGTTTTGGTGCTGTATCTATGTACTGAACTGGGCTCTAGTGCCATTTCTATGTCCTAAGATGGGTTCTAGTGCCATATCTATGTTCTGAGTTGGGTTCTGGGGCCATATCTATGTCCTTAGATGGACTTTGTTGCAATATCTATTTGCTGAGTTGGGTTCTGGTGCTGTATCTATGTTCTGAGCTGCATTCTTGTGCCGTATCTGTGTTCTGAGCTCGGTCCTTGCGCAATATCTATGCTCTGAGCTGAGCTCCAGTGCTGTATTCATGTTCGGAGCTGGGTTCTAATGCCATACCTATGTTCTGAGCTGGGCTCTAATGCTGTATTTATGTTTTAAGCTTGTTTTCCCTGCTGTATTTATGTCCCTAGCTCAGTTCTGTAAGGTAAAATTCTGTAAGCCTGCATTGAACGCTATTTTTCTGCAATATTGGGAGGATGGAGGATATTGTATGTGGGCTGGTGAGGTTTATGTGCCACCGGCTGCTCTTTGATCCCAGTCCAGCTGTGAACAGGAAGGAGTCCAAGCGTGCAGCAAAATACTTTTTTTTGGCAAGGTGTGCTGCAAGTTGAAACAAGATTTCCCTGTACTCTGTGATATTATATTGTGTCCCTTTTACCATTGTTGATTGTTATAATTTATGGAGAGTCAGGGTCGCCCCTGGTTCCTGAGTTGGGGCGGCCTTATCAGGGTGATTACTCTCCTTATCGGTAGTGTTTTCCATATCTGTGATGTCAGAATCAGATCCCTGTGATTTGCTGTATTTATGTTACCTTGTTTGCAGCAAATAAAGTATATACATTTTGTCTATTTGTGTTTTGCCATGTTTGTACATTTCTGCATTTTGTTCCTTTTTGGACATTCATATGTACGCCCATGTAGGGCACGTAGGGTAAGATTCCTGCACGGATGTAGCACTGCACTTATATCTAACCCAAGGTTCAATATAGAGATTGAGTCAGGTTCTTGGATGGGGAGGAGGGAGATGTAGTGTCCAGAGGGCTCACCCGTGGTATTAGCACCATTTGTGGGAAGCGCCAAAAGAAGCCCCCATTGTGTGAGTGTTTAGACAGTAACTGGTGTGGTGGTAGATGAGATGAAATTGATTACATGCTTGCAAAACTTTGCTCATAAACATAAATGCCATAAAAAACTTTCTAATCTAAAAAAACAAGCATACTTCTAGGCCACTCTCCCACGGAAGCATCAGTCTATCGCCTATGGTGCAAAGTTACTGCAGTGCCAGGCTGCCCCGTGTCTCCTGAGTCCATCCTGCAGACTTGGTTGCATGGGCCAATTGGGTGTTCATGTCTCAAGTCTTCGGGTCTTATTTTGGGCAAGTATGTACTCGCCAGGAAGCGCTGGAAGAAGTTGTAGGAGCCGGGGTGCTGACAGCCAAGACACTAGGTGAGCATGGAGGCAGGCTGAGGCTACGTCTTTGTCTAAGACCTAAAACCATTACTGAAGAAGCATCAGCAAGCATTGTTCTGTCCTCATTCATCAGTAATGGTTTTTGATCATGCAGATTTTGGTTTATCAGCAACAGAACCTGTTTCTCGAAATTTGGAAAGAAGTTTGGCAACTGTACTGAGGGTAATGGGAGCTCTGGTAGGGTGGTGTTGAGCGGCGATGACACGTGTGTGGAGATGAGCGAGCGTACTCGTCCGAGCTTGATGCTCGTTCGAGTATTAGGGTGTTCGAGATGCTCGTTACTAGAGGCGAGCACCACGCGATGTTCGAGTTACTTTCACTTTCATCTCTGAGACATTAGCGCGCTTTTCTGGTCAATAGAAAGACATGGAAGGCATTACAACTTCCTCCTGTGACGTTCCAGCCCTATACCACCCCCCTGCAGTGAGTGGCTGGGGAGATCAGATGACACTCGAGTATATAAATCGGCCCCTCCCGCGGCTCGCCACAGATGCATTCAGACAGAGATTAGGGAAAGTGCTGCTGATGCTGCTGCTGCTATAGGGAGAGTGTTAGTAGTTATTTTAGGCTTGAAGAACCCCAACGGTCCTTCTTAGGGCCACATCTGACCGTGTGCAGTACTGATGAGGCTGCTTTTAGCAGGGACAGTGGGGAAGGTGAAAGAGATATACTGTCTATATAGGCAGTGGGCTTTTTCCCAAAAATTGGGGAAAAATACTATATTTGGGCTGCCTGTGACCGTCTTCAGTGTAGTGCGTGTCTGCTGGGGGTAGTAGTCCTAATTAATACGCAGCTAAGCGTTACAGCAGGCTTGCGCAAAATTGTTTCCTGGCTCTGCTGTGCCCGTTACATCACCGCCGTCATAGTGCCAGAGTCACATCAGTAAAACAGAAATAATCTTCTTAGATTTAGTTCTATCATCTGAGAGTGGTCTGATTAAAACGAAGACACACTTTAAATCCACTGACTGTAACAGTTATCTGAATTTTAGGAGTTGTCATCAAAAGAGCTGGAAGGTTTATATACCTCATGGGCAGTTTGGGAGAATCAAAAGAAACTGTTCCTCATTAGGGGGCTATAAACAACAATCAAAAGTTCTTATAACCAGGTTCCAAGAAAAAGGTTACCCCCTTGAATTGATTAAGTCCACCTATGGGAAAAACTTACAGGACTTACCTTCAGATGACCTCTCTAGAAAAAGTAGGACTGATACAACCATCAATAAAACTAAGGCCTCCTTCCCACGAGCGTGACGGGCTCCGCAGCGTAATATTCCGCTGTGAAGCCCGTCACGGCGCCCCCCAGAGCCCCTATACTTACCTGCGGGAGATAGCGTGAAATCGCTTCCCCGCCCACCACCGCCGCGTCACCGCTCGTCACCGCTCGTCACCGCCCACCGCTCTCGCGTCACCAGCCGCGTCACGTGACGCGGCCGGACCGCGTCATTTGGCGTCATATGACGCTCGGCGGTGGGCGGGAAAGCGTTTTTTCACGCTATCTCCCGCTGGTTACAGCGGGAGATAGCGTGAATGGACGGCTTCCATTGACTGCAATGGAAGCCGTCAGTGCGTACAGCCCGTCCTCACCCGCAGAAAATAGAGCATGCTGCGGGTGAGGACGGGAGAAATCGCGGTGCGTAATTCCGCGGTGGAATTACGCATCGTGAGCATGGAGCTATTAGGTTCAATAGAACCTAATAGCTGCGTGCAACGCAGCGGATTTTCGCCGCGAATTACGCGGCGGAAATCCGTTCGTGGGAAGGAGGCCTAAGAGCGATGTTAACAACAAAAAACCACTGTTTATTACTAAATATAATATACAACATAAGAAAATTAAAAACATCATGGAAAAATATTGGACCATTTTAAAACAGGACCCATTTCTTCAGGAGAATATTTTAGACAAACCGAAAATCATCTATCGCAAAAATAAGACCTTGCAAAATATACTGGCCCCTTCAAACCCTGATAAATATCACCAAAAAGTACAAAATTTGGTACACGCCAATACAGTAGTTGGCATTTATAAATGCCTTAAGGCTCGTTGCAAATGTTGTCCGGTAATAACACAAGGGAAGAAAGACATCTTTGTGAATCGGGAGAAAAAACGGATGGGGATCAACCAATTTTTGAACTGCGGTTCATCCTTTCTTATTTACCTCTTGGAATGCCCGTGCGGCCTACAATATATTGGGCGCACCACTAAGACACTTAGAACTAGAATAAATCAGCACAGATACAATATTGTAAAGGGCTTCCAAAAGCATAGTGTCTCACGACACTTTCTTGAGAAACATCAAAAAAACGCATCCTTGTTAAAAGTCACACCAGTAGAATCTATCACCTCTAGGTCATTTTCTCATCTCAAAACAAGAGAAATGTTCTGGATATTTCGTATGGACACCCTATATCCAAGGGGTCTTAACGAATCTCTAGAAAAGATTTTTTGAGGAAAACAGATTAATTGGTACAATTTCTTTTAATTACAGATGCATATTATTGCCCTCTTTTTTCTTAATGAAAGTTATTCAGATAAATATGATTATTAATTATTGATGAATTATCATATATTTTTATTAAGTTATTAATGAATTTTATGTCTCTCATATATTTTTATATTTTTATAGTTTTTATAGTATTTAGTATATATATGAGAATGATTTTTTTAGAGAGTTTCCCCTCCTCCTCCCCTCCCTATTCACTGTGGTTAATACAGATTATAATAGATGAGTATAATAGCACAATAGATTGTAAAAATGCAATTTTAATATCCACATAGGAAATATGGAGTGAGAGCGCTATAACTGTTATGTCTACCTTTATTATATCTGCATTAGTATTCGCTTATTAAAAATAGCCGTATGTCGGCTTGGGATGCCGGTTTCCTAACGGAATACAATGCTACGCTCTTTTTACATAGCAGGACTTCACATACGGGTCATGTGACATAGCCCCGGGTCATGTGATATGGCCCCGAGCGTCTGACAGAGCGTCTGACAGATGAAGGAGGCGGATCCTAGCTCAGTAGTCCCGTGGCACGGCCTCTGATGCTGGCCCCGGACACTAATTCTTGTATGGAACGCAGCGCTGCGTTTCTCCTGCACAACGTACCTCCGTAATATGGGTCATGTGACTAAGCCTCAGACGTCGGCTCTTGAAGTCGACTCTGAAAAGCTCTATAGGATGTTAGGATGAAACGTCATCACCCGGGGCCCAAGATGGCGCCCTACACCGGAATCAAGCACAATTCTGGTGACCTCTGGGGAAGGGTATGTAATTGTTGATGGTGCTATATATACCATGTTCTGTTGGTTCTCTGTATGCTTGAGAAAGACGTCTAGCACGTCGAAACGCGTCGCATATTGTTCCGCAAGTATCTATTTTTTATGAGGCTGTGACCTCAGACTGTACTAATAAATGTTTTCTGACTTCTAACTGGAAATTGACCGTTTAAATTTTTTAAGAGAATCGGTCCCTTTTCTATGTAAAGCAGCGCAGGATTACCGTTTTTTCTTATCTCTGTCATAGCGCCAGAGGGAAACAGTATACATAATATACGCTGCATACAGTATCTGTTTGCTGTTTCAGCTCACCATTTTAAAAAACTGAAGCAAAATACTTAAGGCCTACCACTGCCCTTTGGCCACTTGACTGCTTCTGCGCTGTGAATTCCACTAGCTCAGTCATACGCACCTACGTCTCACTACAGGCGTGCGCAAAATTGTTTCCTGGCTCTGCTGTGCCCGTTACATCACGGCCGTCATAGCGCCAGAGGGAAACAGTATACATAATATACGCTGCATACAGTATCTGTCTGGTGTTTCAGCTCGCCATTAAAAAAAATAGAAGCAAAATACTTAAGGCCTACCACTGCCCTTTGGCCACTTGACTGCTTCTGCGCTGTGAATTCCAGTAGCTCAGTCATACGCACCTACGTCTCACTACAGGCTTGCGCAAAATTGTTTCCTGGCTCTGCTGTGCGTTCCGTAAGCGAAGTCAGCCTCCAACCACAGGCCAATAAGCGGCACATTTAATTACAGCGTTCTGTTTCTGCTCTACTCGTAATACACCATGCTGAGGGGTAGGCCTAGAGGACGTGGACGCGGGCGGGGACGCGGAGGCCCAAGTCAGGGTGTGGGCACAGGCCGAGCTCCGGATCCAGGTGTATCGCAGCCGACTGCTGCGGGATTAGGAGAGAGGCACGTTTCTGGTGTCCCCAGATTCATCTCACAATTAATGGGTCCACGCGGTAGACCTTTATTAGAAAATGAGCAGTGTGAGCAGGTCCTGTCGTGGATGGCAGAAAGTGCATCCAGCAATCTATCGACCACCCAGACATCTACGCCGTCCACTGCTGCAACTCTGAATCCTCTGGCTGCTGCTCCTCCTTCCTCCCAGCCTCCTCACTCCATTACAATGACACATTCTGAGGAGCAGGCAGACTCCCAGGAACTGTTCTCGGGCCCCTGCCCAGAACGGGCAGCAATGGTTCCTCTCCCACTGGAGGAGTTTGTCGTGACTGATGCCCAACCTTTGGAAAGTTCCCAGGGTCCGGGGGATGAGGCAACTGTCTCAAGAGCTTTCAGTGGGTGAGGAGGACAATGACGATGAGACACAGTTGTCTATCACTCAGGTAGTAGTAATTGCAGTAAGTCCGAGGGAGGAGCTTACAGAGGATTCGGAGGAAGAGCAGCTGGACCATGAGGTGACTGACCCCACCTGGTTTGCTAAGCCTACTGAGGACAGGTCTTCAGAGGGGGAGGCAAGTGCAGCAGCAGGGCAGGTTGGAAGAGGCAGTGCGGTGGCCAGGGGTAGAGGCAGGGCCAGACCGAATAATCCACCAACTGTTTCCCAAAGCGCCCCCTCGCTCCATGCCACCCTGCAGAGGCCGAGGTTCTCAAAGGTGCGGCAGTTTTTCACTGAGAGTGCAGACGACCGACGAACTGTGGTGTGCAAGGTTTGTCGCGCCAAGATCAGCTGTGGAGCCACCACCACCAGCCTCACCACCACCAGCATTCGCAGACATATGATGGCCAAGCACCCCACAAGGTGGGACGAAGGCCGTTCACCTGCCACTGAGATCCAACCCCCCTCTCAGGACATAGGCACTACCGTCTCCCGGCCTGCACCCACACCCTCACCTCCGCTGTCCTCGGCCCCATCCAGCAATGTCTCTCAGCGCAGCGTCCAGCCATCGCTAGCGCAACTGTTTGAGCGCTAGCGCAAGTACGCCGCCACGCACCCGCTCAAGCGTTAAACGTGCACATAGCCAAATTGATCAGCCTGGAGATGCTGCCGTATAGGCTTGTGGAAACGGAGGCTTTCAAAAACATTACGGCGGCGGCGGCCCCGCGCTACTCGGTTCCCAGTCGCCACTACTTTTCCCGATGTGCCGTCCCAGCCCTGCACGACCACGTCTCCCGCAACATTGTACACGCCCTCACCAACGCGGTTACTGCCAAGGTCCACTTAACAATGGACACGTGGACAAGCACAGGCGGGCAGGGCCACTATATCTCCCTGATGGCACATTGGATGAATTTAGTGGAGCCTGGGACCGCTCACGTCCTACCCACCCGCAGAATTGCGGGCCCCAGCTCGGTGCTGGTATCTGTGGCGGTGTATGCTTCCTCCACTAAACCACCCTCCTCCTCCTCCTACGCAACCTCTGTCTCGCAATCAAGATGTGTTAGCAGCAGCAGCACGTCGCCACCAGTCGGTGTCGCGCGGGGTGGCAGCACAGCGTTGGGCAAGCGCCAGCAGGCCGTGCTGAAACTACTCAGCTTAGGAGAGAAGAGGCACACGGCCCACGAACTGCTGCAGGGTCTGACAGAGCAGACCGACCGCTGGCTTTCGCCGCTCAGCCTCCAACCGGGCATGGTCGTGTGTGACAATGGCCGTAACCTGGTGGCGGCTCTGCAGCTCGGCAGCCTCACGCACGTGCCATGCCTGGCCCACGTCTTTAATTTGGTGGTTCAGCAGTTTCTGAAAAGCTACCCACGCTTGTCAGACCTGCTCGGAAAGGTGCGCCGGCTCAGCGCACATTTCCGCAAGTCCAACACGGACGCTGCCACCCTGCGGACCCTGCAACATCGGTTTAATCTGCCAGTGCACCGACTGCTGTGCGACGTTCCCACATGGTAGAACTCTATGCTCCACATGTTGGCCAGGCTCTATGAGCAGCGTAGAGCTATAGTGGAATACCAACTCCAACATGGGCGGCGTAGTGGGAGTCAACCTCCTCAATTCTTTACAGAAGAGTGGGCCTGGTTGGCAGCCAATCAGGGGGCAGGTCTGACTCACACGCCCTTCACACCCACTGCAGGACGGCCGCGCGGAACTCCGGCTGCCGGGAGCAGGTCAGTATATATATATATTTTAGTTTAACACTTTTCTGGATGAATTGCAGGGAAGGGCTTATATATTTAAGCCCTTCCCGACAATTCATCCCACACTCGCCCGCAGCGCATTGCTTTCAATGGAGCGGGCTGTATTGCCTGCTCCATTGAATGCAATGCGCTGGACAGCTCCGCCCGATTTTCGGGCGATTTTCGGGCACCGGTCACGCGATTTGCGAATGCGCATCCGTCATGCGATCCGCAAATCGCACGAAAAAACACCCGTCTGACTAAGGCCTTAGTCAGACGGGCGTTTTTCGCGCGATTTGCGCATGCGTCCGGCGAATTTTTATCGGACACATGAGCGCTTTTTATGCGCTCGTCCGATAAATTATAGAACAGAAATCGCAGATCGCACCTATCTGCGATCTGCGATTCCTGTTCTCTTCTCTATATGCACTCAATGGGGCTGGCGGCAGCAGCGCCGACCCCATTGAGAACATATAGAAGAGAAATCATTCTTCTCTGCCACAGCTGTAACAGCTGTGGCAGAGAAGAACGATGTTAGCCCATTGAATTCAATGGAGTCGGCTGTATTGCTGTCTCCATTGAATTCAATGGGCTAACATCGTTCTTCTCTGCCACAGCTGTTACTGCTGCGGCAGAGAAGAACGATCTTTATGCTGACAGTGGGGGGGGGGGGCACTCTTGCCGCTATTGTGGCTTAATAGTGGGACCTGGGAACTTGAGATGCAGCCCAACATGTAGCCCCTCGCCTGCCCTATCCGTTGCCGTGTCGTTCCCATCACTTTCTTGAATTGCCCCGATTTTCACAAATGAAAACCTTAGCGAGCATCGGCGATATACAAAAATGCTCGGGTCGCCCATTGACTTCAATGGGGTTCGTTACTCGAAACGAACCCTCGAGCATCGCGAAAATTTCGTCCCGAGTAACGAGCACCCGAGCATTTTGGTGCTCGCTCATCTCTAGTGCTCGCTCATCTCTACACGTGTGCTTTCTTTACCTGACATCTGGATGTTCTCAACTGCTTGAGATAAGGCCGTCATTCACATTGCTTGTAAAAAAGAAAAATCATTGTGATAACATGAGAACAAATAAAGTTATGTTTAAATGAAGCACACCAGTATTTATATGGAGACATTATCCGCTAGTCTGATATATCACACACCTACCTTCCCATTGGAAACTATATGGCTGAATCCAAGATGGTGGCATTCAAAATGGCCATCATATTGGTAATATGACCTAACAGGTTTCCCCCCTGCCACTGCAGCTTAAATGCAAAATTGCATCATCATCTGCCAAACCATTTCCATTGTATATAGGTGTTTCCACACTTTTGAGACAACCTGTATTTTCACTTAAGTAGCAGAATAAATAACTAGTTAGTTGCTTTACACTAATGGGCAATTGGATATTCTTACCTGGTCCTTGCCCTCTGCCTCTGTACAACTGATGGTCATCATAGTTGCTGTCTGCCAAGATGCTATTGTTGTTCTTCTCGTGGCCACATGTCTTCTTTAAATCTGAAGAGCCAATGTATAACACTTTCTAATGTGTTGGCAGATGATTATGTCCTTTAGTGGCCAAAAGTGTTCTGCTAGCTTGCACAATTCCATCCAGAGTGTGGGGCCCTGGACAAAGTACTGGGGCATAGAGGGAGGACCTGAGTGGGAGACCCCTATGATACTCATCTGCTATTGGCACAACCCCCAGCTGGCCATACTCCTTAAATAGCTGTCAGGTGAACAGTGACTTGGCCGACAGTTATTTCTCTTGACCCTCCATACACATGCCCACCATTCTCAATAGGAAGTGAGGAATAAGTTCCTGTTAGTCTCCTTGTGCAGTGGTTCATCTCACATAAGATCTGCCATTGGAGGAGAGCGGGGTCATCACCATGTACTACGGGTCAAAAGTTTTAGAACACCTCAATTTTTCCACTTCGAGTTCAACAAATGAATGGTTCAGAAGTAAGTTAAAAAATATAAAAATATTATAAAATTTTAACCTGAAAGGCTTCTTCAGGTAACACATGAAGGACAGGTGCTCTGAAGCACAGAAAGCTAATTATGGTTTGAAACTGGATGCAAGTTATTCCTATAGGTGTCTCAACTTTTGTACATTACTTCCAAACTCTCTAATTCTATATAGGCAGTGTTGCAAGAGACTGTATTACAGCACCCTCCAGGATAGGATTCGGACAGTTTTGCTCTTCAGGGCAGAGCGCTTACGAAAATGGGGATACAGAAAGACAACAGTACAAAAATACAAAAACCACGGTTACATAGTAATCAGTTGATGGAAACCGTAGGGGTGCGGGTCCTGCTCCAACGAGCTTACATACTACAAGTAATGGGGTGATACAGAAGGTAAGGGGCTGGAGATGTGCACGGTATGGAGAGGTGGAGAGTGTGGGATGCTGTACACAGACAATGGTCAGACATTAAGCTGTGTGACGGCAGGATCGGTGTGATTGCAGGGGGAGGTTGATGCCGGGGTTGCAGTCACTAGGACAGGAGCACATTATCAGGCAGAGTACAGAGAGGTTTGGTTTAGGGGATATGGTATGCCTCCCTGAAGTGGTGCGTTTTTAGGGCATGCCTAAAGTTTTGTGAATCAGAGATTGCACGGATAGTTTTGGGAAGCGCGTTCGAGGGGACTGGTGCTGCTCTGGAGAAGTCTTGGAGGCTTCAAAGAATGGAATGGCCTGCAGAGCCTCCATACTTAAACCTCATTGAGCTTGTATGGGATTAACTGGACAGAAGGGTGAAAGCAAAGCAACCTACAAGAGTAGAACATTTGTGGGAACTTTTGCAACAATGCTGAATAGAATTGTAGAAAGAATGCCTTGATTGAGTTAAGCTGTTATATGTGCCAGGGGGGCTGTATCGAACAGTCAAAAACTAGATTCATTCTTGGTGAAACAAACTTAACTAATTTGTCCTATGCTTCTATTTCAAAGCAAATTGGAGACATTAAACTACGTAAATATAAATAAAACCTGGAAAAAATTAGGTATTTTAAAACTTTTGACCAGAAGTGTATATATTAGTTGGTCAGACAATCCCAATAAAATCAGTGAGTTTAGCCCACATATATCTGAAGTGCCCAGCTTTAGAATGGCGAACCAAAATACAAGATGATCCTCAGGTGGACCTTAGTTCTAACAACATGGGCCCCTACTAGAAGGGACACACAGGTCCATCAGAAAACGACCCCATTTGAAGTTCACTTTGGGGTCATCTGTCATATATATCGAGTCACAAATCTTGAAGTTTGCTTATATTTTAAGAGAGGAGTCATTAACAACTGATGCAGTACTTGGTTTAATGTTACAAAAATGAGATGTATCATCTGACTGGTCAGCATGGTTCATGCACTCCTTTCTATAAGCCTCCGTAGACTATGATGTCCGCTCCCTCCTCACATTACATTTACTGGTGGAACGTGTACTTTCTGTGTCCCACATGTACTTAATGCAATGCACAGTTTAACACCTTACTTAATAGATTTCCTCTGACAGCCAATGTGCACAATATTGTTTTAAAGAGGCATTTGGGAGCACTTGAAATAGCAGAGATTGTTAAAGATGCCGAGCAGCTCCCTCCCCGGCTTCACAAAATATTTTCACTGACAAGATGTTTGCCTCTCCTTCTCCACCATCGGCTTCATCTAGAGTGGGATTAATTACTAGTGGTTATGTCTAAAAAATATCAAGGAGCTGCTAATAAATATCAACTGGTTTGCAGACTTTCCGCTCTACTTCCCCCTGTCCTTGATTTTCTTTATTCTTCCTCTCTTTCCACTTCTCTTCTCTACTTCTGTCATGTTCCCTTCTTTCCTCTCTTTCCCTCTCCACTTTCCTCCTTGCTTCTTCCCTCCTTTCTTCTTTTCACTCCTCTCCCTTTTCTTTCTCTTCTTGCCTGTTATTCTCATTTCACTATTTTTTTTCTTTTCTTTCCCTTTTCCTCCTCTCTTCTTTTCTTCTCTCCAGCTATGTCCTCTTTCTTCCTTTGTTCTCATATATTCTCTTCTTTTCTTCCCTCCTTTCCTCACTTCACTTCACCTCTCCTCTTTTCTGCTCTACATGTGTCTCCTCTTGCTTCTGCTCTTCTACATTCTTTGCTTCTCTCTTCTTGATCCTTACTTTGATCTCTTCTCCTCTTTAGTCTCTTTTCCTCTCGTCCTTTCTTCTCTCTACACGTCTCCTCTTTCTTCTCTCTACACGTCTCCTCTTTCTTCCTCTCTTCTATCCCCTCTTTTCCATTCTTTTCCTCATCTCCTTTCCTCTCTGCCAACATTTCCTATTTCTTCCTCTCATGTTTTCCTTTTATCTTCCCTATTTTTATCTCTTCTTTCTACACATCTTCTCTTTCTTCCTCTCTTCTATGTTCTTCACTCCTCCTCTCTTCCCTCTTCACCTCTTTTTCCTCCCCTTCCCTCCTCTTTTTCATCCCACCCTTCATCCCCTTCCCTCCTCTCAAATCAATGACTCCTTAATGGGGTTTTCCAGAAGTATACCAATAATGGCTTATCCTTAGGAACATCATAATTGTGCACATGGCCAACTATGTCTGGTATTGCAGTACCATTCAGTCTCCTTCTGTATAGACGAGTCCCTCCCAGGTAACCAATGAAGGCATATTGCCATATTGACATACTTGCATGTCCCCTTCATTGTGCTGATCAGCACGGGTCCCAGACATTGGCATCTCAGTATCCTATTGAAAAACATGGAAGACCTACCCTGTGGGTAACCCAGCAATGCTAAATTTCCAGTGAGCTTCTTGCCTTCTTCCCTTCTCTTTCCTGCCCTTTCCTTCCTTCTCTTTTGTTTCCTTCCTTCCCTTTCCTTCTCTTTCCTGCCCTTGCCTTCCTTCTCTTTCCTTCCCTTTCCCTCTTTCCCTACTTCTCTCCTTTTACAAAAAGCAATTGCAAAAAGTTGATGTCCTCATGTTTTCTACTATTTTTTCTGCATTTTTTGCTCTCTCTCTCTCTTGGTTGTAGTGGCAACAACCATGAACTCTCTTTCCAGCCCTTCCTATTGCTCTCTTCCCTCCCTCTCTTGTCCTATCCTACTCTCTTCCAAACCCATCTTTCTCTCCCCACCTCTCTTTGTACTGCACTCTCTACAGTTTTTCTGCTCTCTATCTCACTCTCTTCTCCTGTTTCAATGGTCTTCCTACTTTTTTCTTGCTCTCTCCAATAACATTCTCTATCAGCCATTAATAGTGTCAGACACAGTAGACATGGATCTACATAACCACAGACTGGTTTGGCTTTGGGGCAAATCCAGAAGCGACACCTGAGGCACCTTGGTCTTCACCTTTTAAACAGTCAGGATGTGGGACTCACTGTGGGGTCGCCAAATGTTACTCAGGAAGTGGTGCCAGTAATGTACCAGCTAACACTACAAGAGGCCTATGTGCAGTATCTGACGGTATGAACAGGAGTGTAGCCAGATAGTCCAGGTTGCGGCATGTGCAGACTTCAGTACTAGTAACAAGTTGGAGGTCGGGTCATGAAGAACAAATTCGGCATGAAGAATCAAGCCAGAGGTTAGGGCAGGCAGTAGACAGAAGCTAGGGCTGCCACCTGGCCGGTAAATCATCTAATCCAAAGGTCGGTGCTGGTATTCATTTTTTATTAGCCACATTAATCTGCAGTCCTGCATGTCCTGTACAGAATGCAGATACTGGGGGGAGAGGTCAGAGTATCTTATCACGTCAGTGGTTGCTGAACTGGAGATAGAGAATAAGTTTAAGTACTTCATGGGGTAGTTGCTGCCCAGCCAGAGGTACAGGGATGGAGAAGACCCAAAGAGAGGCACTATTATTATTGGGACCAGTAAGAGGAGTATTATTACTACTGGGACCACTAAAGGGGGCGCTATTACTAATGGAACTCCTGAGAGGTGCCACTGAAATAACAGAATTAAAATAATAGGTTGTTATAATCACACCACTAAACTACACCTCTTTTACCTTTGCTGGGTTTTTTTTTTATAAAGGTGGTAACCTTAAAAGAAGCATAGTCAGTAAATCAAATCAGGGACAGGAATGAAGAACAGAATATAGTCAGGATAAGCCAAATGTCAAGAACCGGAAAATTAGAACAAATTTGAAGGTGCAATTTGAGCATACCAAATAGACCAAAACACTCATGCACCCTCCATAGGTAAAGGATACCTGATATAGCCAGAGATGTCCTGGGATTGGCAGGGGAGTCTGAGGTTGGGTCTGCTGTGGTGGGAAGTAGCATACAAGTGGCAAAGATTATAGGGTTTTTCCTCGGCAGAAGAAGTATAGATGACCTATCCTCAGTTGATTGGCATGGTTTGAATCTCAGCCAATCAGCTTATTGGGCGCCTGCTGTTAGGGCCGGGGTACACAGGGGTAGGAGCACTAGGCTATGACCCCTATGTGGAGATTGATGTTGGGGTCTCATTGAAATCAATGGGAACTGCGCCTGCAATTACAAGCACTGACCACTACACAGGGGTCAGAGCAGCAGCTTCTGCTCCGACCCCTGCGTATCTCCTGACACCTGATCAGTTGGGCCCGAGTAGCGGCCCCCATCAATCAACTATGGATGATCTATCCTGAAGTTAGGTCATCAATCATATGTATGCCTGGAAACCCCTTTAAGTGGGTGGCCACAGCTCACAAATTGTTACAGATAGCACTCACTCTCTTTCTACCCAACTCTCGCTTATCCCCCTCTTCTATATCCCTCTCCCTCTCACCCCTTCCATTGTTTATATAGAGTTGATTTTCTCTGTAGCGCACCGGTAACGGTTCTCGACTCGTCCTCAGAGGCCGCTCTCTGCGATGCATCAAAAACTCAATCAATTCTTTTCATTTACTTTTACAGGAAAATACAAAGTGTCTTGAGGTAATGAAAAGCAGATACTTTTAATGAGGAGCTCGTCTGTATTGATGAAGGATGGTAACTGTATTTCCCTGTCACCTTCTCCGAGGTGGCACTTCCAATCATCAGCTCCTTCCTACGATGATTGAATATAATGAACTTTTTATTTGGCTTTGATCGTGTTGCCGAAGTTCAATTAAACAAAGTTCTATTGAAGATAGAGTGTGAAATGAATGACGGCAGCGGCCATACATTGAGTATAGGCTCTGTTCCCACTAGCCTTACGTCTATAATGCGGCCATAACAGCTATGCCAGCTCTTTCTACAAATAGATGCCAAGTAATTATGATGACCACTACAGCGCTGCAGACTGGGAACTCCAATGGAGTGTGTGACCAATACATGGTGCACATGACCTACACTATCCTACCAAATGTATGTGAACACCCCTATCTGTAGAATAGATTGTGTCTTGTTAGTATGACATGTGTCCTAAAGCATGTTTACATGAGATGAAGACCTTTGTAGGTGTCAGCCATACTTAATGACGGGAAATGCATGCTACTGGATATACGGGTTATACCACTGCACACAAGCCATCCATCATGAAGCTCAATGCATCGGCCCATCTACACTGGTACAAGGAGCATCATCATTGGACAGTTGGGTAATGGAAGAATGTTCTATGGAGTGATGTATCACAGTACTATATCTTCACATCAGGTGGACATACCTGGGTGCGGAGGATCCTGGAGAACGCCTTTACCTGAGTGTGCTGAGCCAACAGCTAAGTACAGCCAAGGTTCCATTATGGCATGGTCTCGGTCCATTGGCTGTAGTGACAAGAACCATGAACATGGAGGTGACCCTGACATTCTAGACAATAATGTGCTGTTGACAATGTGGCAATACTCTGGGAATGGTCGGCCATACTTCCAAGAAGACAACGCACCTTGTCACAAATCCAACACTATTTTACTTTGGTCTGAGGATATGGATGTTCCACGATTGGACCGGCTGCACAGAGTCCCGATCTGAACCCTACTGAACATCTTTGGGACCAACTGGAGCGATGGGTCAGGAAATATGAACAGCATCCATCGTCTTTGTAAGTACTCAGCAGATGTTTGCAGGATCAATGGAGGGAAATACCAGCTGAAATGTATCAGATGTTAGTAGAAAGTATGCCACGGAGAGTATCCAATATCATCAAAGCCAAAGGACCCCCGATATTAAGTTCCGAATTTACGGTTGTGTGCTTGAGCCCTTAAGTTTTGGAAGCAAGTATTGTGGACATCTGAATCTCAGAACGCCATCTTCTGATCGGATGGCTGCAATTCGATGCAGCGGTTGCTTGGAGAACGGTTTCTACATGACTGTGTCGTCCCAACAGTGAGGTTCGGGGGAGGTTCTGTTATGGTGGGGAAAGGGGGGTTTCCGCTGGGAAGGACTGGAACCATTGGTTATAGGGAAGTCAACAGTCAACATCAATAGGCACAGAGACATTCCGGACAATGTGGCATCACCTACCCTGTGGCTACACTTGGGTACAGCTCTGTGTCTCTACCAACATGACCGAGCATCATGTCATATGGCACGCAGTGTTGAGGAGCAGAATGTCTACAAACTTCAATGGCCGCCCAAAGTCCAGATCCCAATCCAATTGAGCATCTTTGGGATGAACTAAAATGCTGTACAGGGAGGGTGCTTTACAATAACGTGGCTTAGTGTTTAAAGGAGATGTCCCGCGCCGAAACGGGTTTTTTTTTTTTTAAACCCCCCCCCCCGTTCGGCGCGAGACAACCCCGATGCAGGGGTTAAAAAAACAAACAGCACAGCGCTTACCTGAATCCCGGCGGTCCGGCGTCTTCATACTCACCTGCTGAAGATGGCCGCCGGGATCCTCTGTCTTCGTGGACCGCAGCTCTTCTGTGCGGTCCACTGCCGATTCCAGCCTCCTGTTTGGCTGGAATCGGCACGTGACGGGGCGGAGCTACACGGAGCCGCTCTCTGGCACGAGCGGCTCCATAGAAGACTGCTGAAGACCCGGACTGCGCAAGCGCGGCTAATTTGGCCATCGGAGGCCAAAAATTAGTCGGCACCATGGAGACGAGGACGCTAGCAACGGAGCAGGTAAGTAAAA